>NC_045700.1:423078-544236 GCF_009834535.1 Camelus ferus | reverse complement strand
AGGGAAAACCTGTGAAACCAGGCACCTGCGTGGAGGGCGGATACAAACAACCCCCACCCTCTCGGGCGCGTTCCGGAATTCTGAGTTTGGCAAGGTTCCGTCCTCTGTCTGCAGCGCCTGGGATCTCCTAGGAGCCCTCCGCGTGGCTTCCCAGAGTGTCTCCCAGTGCGGGATCCCGGGGAAATGAGAGGTGTTGCGCTGGAAATTCAGGTAGAATCAAGTGTCTCCCCCTGGACAGATCAGGTAATTAGCTGACTTCCCCCTGCCAGGGAACACCTGTGACACCAGACAGCTGCGAAGAGGGCGGCCCCAAACCTCCCACACCCACTCGGACGCTTTCCAGAATTCTGATGGTGGCAAGGTTCAGTCCTCTGTCTGCAGTGTCTGGGATCTCCTAGTGTCTTCCACAAGTGTCTCCTAGTGCTTGCTGCCGGGGAAAGGGGGGGGGGCTGGAAACGCAAGTAGCATCTAGTGCCTCCCCCTGGTCTGATGAGGTAATTAGCGGACTTCCCCCTGCCAGGGAACACCTGTGACACCAGGCAGCTGCATGGATGGCGGCCCCAAACCTCCCCCAACCTTTCGGCCGCTTTCCAGAATTCTGAGTGTGGCAAGGTTCCGTCCTCTGTCTGCAGCGCCTGGGATCTCCTAGGAGCCCTCCGCGTGTCTTCCCCTATTGCCTGTTATGCGAATTGCCGGGGTAAGTCGGGGGTTGGGCTGGAAACACAGGTAGCATCTAGTTCCACCCCCTGGACAGATGAGGTAAGTAGCGGAATTCCCCCTGCCAGGGAACACTTGAGACACCAGGCAGCTGCGTGGAGGGCGGCCCCAAACTCCCCCATCCACAGGGGCGTGTTCCGGAATTCGGAGTGTGGCGAGGTTCCGTCCTCTGTCTGCAGAGCCTGGGATCCCTATGAGCCCTCCGATTGTCTTCCCCGAGTGACTCTTATGCGAACTGCCGGGGAAAGTCGTGGGTTGAGCTGGAAATACAGGTAGCATCTAGGGCCTCCCCCTGGACAGATGAGGTAATTACCGGACTTCCCCTGCTAGGCAACACCTGTGAAAACAGGCAGCTGCGTGGAAGGCGGCCCCAAACCACCCCCACCCACTCGGCCGCGTTCTGGAATCCTGAGATTGGGGAGGTTCCGTCCTCTGTTTGCGGCACCTGGGATTTCCTAGGAGCCTTCCGCGTGTCTTCCCCGAGTATCTCGTAGTGCGGTCTGCCGGAGAAATGTGGGTTTTGGGCTGGAAATGCAGGTAGCATCTAGTGCCTCCCCCTGGAAAGATGAGGTAATTAGCGGAATTCCCCCTGCCAGGGAACAACTCTGACACCAGGCTGCTGTGTGAAAGCAGCCCCAAACATCCCCCAACCACTCGGCCGCGTTCCGGAATTCTCAGTGTGGCGAGGTTCCGTCCTATGTCTGCAGGGCCTGGGATCACCTAGGAGACCTCCGCGTGTCTTCCCCGAGTGTCCCGTAGTGCGGGCTGCCGGGGAAATTCGGGGGTTGTGCTGGAAATACAGGTAGCATAGTGCCTCCAGCTGCACAGATCAGGTAATTAGCGGAGTTCCCCCTGCCAGGGAACACCTGTGACACCAGGCATTTTCGTGGAGGGAGGCCCCAAGCCTCCCCCACCCACTCGGCCGCGTTCTGGAATTCTGAGTGTGTGGAGGTTCCGTCCTCAGTTTGCGGCGCCTGGGATCTCCTAGGAACCCTCTGCTTGTCTTCCCGAGTGCAAATATGCGGGTTTCCGGGGAAAGGCTGGGGTATGCTGGAAATATGGTAGCATCTAGTGCCTCCCCTGGACAGATGAGGTAATAGCGGACTTCCCCTGCCTGGGAGAACTGTGAAACGAGGCATCTGTGTGGGAGCAGCCCAAACATCCCCACAAACTCGGGCGCGTTCCGGAATTCTGAGTGTGGCGAGGTTCCGTCCTCTGTCTGCAGCGCCTGGGATCACCTAGGAGCCCTCCGCGTGTCTTCCCCGAGTGTCTCCTAGTGCGGGCTGCCGGGGAAAGGCGGGGGTTGGGCTGGAAATGCAGGTAGCATCTAGTGCCTCCCCCTGCACAGATCAGGTAATTAGCGGAATTCCCCATGCCAGGGAACACCTGTGACATCAGGCAGCTGTGTGGAAAGCGGCCCCAAACCTCCCCCACCCACTCGGCCGCGTTCCGGAATTCTGATTGTGGCGAGGTTCCGTCCTCTGTCTGCAGCGCCTGGGATCTCCTTGGAGCCCTCCACGTGTCTTCCGGGATTTTCTCCTAGTTCCTCCTGCAGAGGAAATGCGGGGGTTGGGCTGGAAATGCAGGTAGAATCGAGTGCCTCCCCCTGCACAAATCAGGTAATTAGCGGAATTCCCCCTGCAAGGGAACACCCTGTGACACCAGGCAGCTTTGTGGGGAGCGGCCCCAAACCTCCCCCTCCCTCTCGGCCGCGTTCCGGAATTCTGAGTGTGGCGAGATTCCGTCCTCTGTCTGCAGCGCCTGGGATCTTCTAGGAGCCGTCCGCTTGTCTTTCCAGAGTGTCTCCTAGTGTGGGCTGCCGGGGAAATGCAGGTTTTGGGCTGGAAACGCAGGTAGTTTCCAGTGCCTCCCCCTGGAGAAATGAGGAAATTAGCGGATTTCCCCCTGCCAGGGAACACGTGTGACACCAGGCAGATTCGTGGAAGCCGGCCCCAAACCCCACCCACTCGGCCTCGTTCCGGAATTCTGAGGTTGGAGAGGTTCCAGCCTCTGTCTGCAGGGACTGGGATCAACTAGGAGCCCTCCGCGTGTCTTCCCCCAGTGTCACCTAGTGCGGGCTGCCGGGGAAAGGCGGGGGTTGGGCTGGAAATGCAGGTAGAATTTAGTGCCTCCCCTGGACAGATGAGATAATTAGCGGACTTCCCTCTTCCACGGAACACCTGTGACACCAGGCAGCTTCGTGGAGTGCAGCCCCAAACCTCACCCACCCACTCGGCGCGTTCCGGAATTCTGAGAGTGGGCGAGGTCACGTCCTCTGTCTGCAACGCCTGGGTTCGGCTAGGAGCCCTCCGCGTGTCTTCACCGAGTGTCTCCTAGTGCGGGCTAACGGGAAAAGGCGGGGAAAGGCTGGAAATGCTGGTAGCATCTAGTGCCTCCCCCTGGAGAGATGAGGTAATTAGCGGAATTCCCCCTGCCAGGGAACACCTGTGACACCAGGCAGCTGCGTCGAGGACGGCCCCCAAAATCACCCACACACTCGGCCGCGTTCCGGATTTCTGAGTGTGGCGAGGTTCCGTCCTCTGTCTGCAGCGCCTGGGATCTCCTAGGAGCCCTCCGCGCATCTTCCCCGAGTGACTCTTATGCGAGCTGCGGGTGAAAGGCGCAGGTTGGGTTGGAAATGCAGGTAGCATCTAGTGCCTCCCCTGGACAGATGAAGTAATTAGCGGACTTCCCCCTGCCAGGGAACACATGTGACACCAGGCAGCTGCGTGGATGGAGGCCCAAAACCTCCCCAAACACTCGGGCGCGTTCCGGAATTCTGAGTGTGGGGAGGTTCCGTCGTCTGTCTGCAGCGCCTGATATCTCCTAGGAGCCCTCCGCGTGTCTTCCCCAAGTGTCTATTAGTGCGGGCTCCTGGGGAAAGGCGGGGGTTGTGCTGGAAATGCAGCTAGCATCTAGTGCCTCCCCCTGAACAGATCAGGTAATTAGCGTACTTCCCCTGCCAGGGAACATCTGTGACACCAGGCAGCTGCGTGGAGGGTGGCCCAAAACCTCCCCCAAACACTCGGGCGCGTTCCGGATTTCTGAGTATGGCGAGGTTCCGTCCTCTGTCTTCAGCGCCTGGGATCACCTAGAGCCCTCCGCTTGTCTTCCAAGAGTGAGTCTTATACGGGCTGCCGGGGAAAGGCAGGGGTTGGGCTGGAAATGCAGCTAGCATCTAGTGCCTCCACCTGGAATGATGAGGTAATTAGCGGAATTCCCCCTGCCAGGGAACACCTGTGACACAAGGCAGCTGCGTGGAAGGCGGCCCCAAACCTCCCCAAACCAGTCTGCCCCGTTCCGGGTTCTGAGTGTGGCGAGGTTCCGTCCTCTGTCTGCAGGGACTGGGATCACCTAGGGAGCCCTCAGCTTGTCTCCCCAAGTGTCACCTAGTGTGGGCTGCCGGGGAAACGCGGGGGTTGGCCTGGAAATGCAGGTAGCATTTAGTGCCTCCCCCCTGGAAAGATGAGGTAATTAGCGGAATTCCCTCTGCGACGGAACACCTGTGACACCAGGCAGCTGCGTTGATGGTGGCCCCAAAACCTCACCCACCCACTCGGCCGCGTCCCGTAATTCTGAGTGTGGCGAGGTTCCGTCCTCTGTCTGCAGAGCCTGGGATCCCTATGAGCCCTCCGATTGTCTTCCCCGAGTGACTCTTATGCGAACTGCCGGGGAAAAGTCGGGGTTGAGCTGGAAATACAGGTAGCATCTAGGGCCTCCCCCTGGACAGATGAGGTAATTACCGGACTTCCCCCTGCTAGGCAACACCTGTGAAAACAGGCAGCTGCGTGGAAGGCGGCCCCAAACCACCCCCACCCACTCGGCCGCGTTCTGGAATCCTGAGATTGGGAGGTTCCGTCCTCTGTTTGCGGCACCTGGGATTTCCTAGGAGCCTTCCGCGTGTCTTCCCCGAGTATCTCGTAGTGCGGTCTGCCGGAGAAATGTGGGTTTTGGGCTGGAAATGCAGGTAGCATCTAGTGCCTCCCCCTGGAAAGATGAGGTAATTAGCGGAATTCCCCTGCCAGGGAACAACTCTGACACCAGGCTGCTGTGTGAAAGCAGCCCCAAACATCCCCCAACCACTCGGCCGCGTTCCGGAATTCTCAGTGTGGCGAGGTTCCGTCCTATGTCTGCAGGGCCTGGGATCACCTAGGAGACCTCCGCGTGTCTTCCCCGAGTGTCCCGTAGTGCGGGCTGCCGGGGAAATTCGGGGGTTGTGCTGGAAATGCAGGTAGCATCTAGTGCCTCCAGCTGCACAGATCAGGTAATTAGCGGAGTTCCCCCTGCCAGGGAACACCTGTGACACCAGGCATTTTCGTGGAGGGAGGCCCCAAGCCTCCCCCACCCACTCGGCCGCGTTCTGGAATTCTGAGTGTGTGGAGGTTCCGTCCTCAGTTTGCGGCGCCTGGGATCTCCTAGGAACCCTCTGCTTGTCTTCCCCGAGTGCAAATATGCGGGTTTCCGGGGAAAGGCTGGGGTTATGCTGGAAATTATGGTAGCATCTAGTGCCTCCCCCTGGACAGATGAGGTAAATAGCGGACTTCCCCCTGCCTGGGAAGAACTGTGAAACGAGGCATCTGTGTGGAGAGCAGCCCCAAACATCCCCCACAAACTCGGGCGCGTTCCGGAATTCTGAGTGTGGCGAGGTTCCGTCCTCTGTCTGCAGCGCCTGGGATCACCTAGGAGCCCTCCGCGTGTCTTCCCCGAGTGTCTCCTAGTGCGGGCTGCCGGGGAAAGGCGGGGGTTGGGCTGGAAATGCAGGTAGCATCTAGTGCCTCCCCCTGCACAGATCAGGTAATTAGCGGAATTCCCCATGCCAGGGAACACCTGTGACATCAGGCAGCTGTGTGGAAAGCGGCCCCCAAACCTCCCCCACCCACTCGGCCGCGTTCCGGAATTCTGATTGTGGCGAGGTTCCGTCCTCTGTCTGCAGCGCCTGGGATCTCCTTGGAGCCCTCCACGTGT
The DNA here is from genome assembly GCF_009834535.1 of Camelus ferus. NCBI lineage: Eukaryota > Metazoa > Chordata > Mammalia > Artiodactyla > Camelidae > Camelus > Camelus ferus. Next base: position 538,554 of record NC_045700.1, on the reverse strand, counting down.
CTTCCGGGATTTTCTCCTAGTTCCTCCTGCAGAGGAAATGCGGGGGTTGGGCTGGAAATGCAGGTAGAATCGAGTGCCTCCCCCTGCACAAATCAGGTAATTAGCGGAATTCCCCCTGCAAGGGAACACCTGTGACACCAGGCAGCTTTGTGGGGAGCGGCCCCAAACCTCCCCCTCCCTCTCGGCCGCGTTCCGGAATTCTGAGTGTGGCGAGATTCCGTCCTCTGTCTGCAGCGCCTGGGATCTTCTAGGAGCCGTCCGCTTGTCTTTCCAGAGTGTCTCCTAGTGTGGGCTGCCGGGGAATGCAGGTTTTGGCTGGAAACGCAGGTAGTTTCCAGTGCCTCCCCCTGGAGAATGAGGAAATTAGCGGATTTCCCCCTGCCAGGGAACACGTGTGACACCAGGCAGATTCGTGGAAGCCGGCCCCAAACCCCCACCCACTCGGCCTCGTTCCGGAATTCTGAGGTTGGAGAGGTTCCAGCCTCTGTCTGCAGGGACTGGGATCAACTAGGAGCCCTCCGCGTGTCTTCCCCCAGTGTCACCTAGTGCGGGCTGCCGGGGAAAGGCGGGGGTTGGGCTGGAAATGCAGGTAGAATTTAGTGCCTCCCCTGGACAGATGAGATAATTAGCGGACTTCCCTCTTCCACGGAACACCTGTGACACCAGGCAGCTTCGTGGAGTGCAGCCCCAAACCTCACCCACCCACTCGGGCGCGTTCCGGAATTCTGAGAGTGGCGAGGTCACGTCCTCTGTCTGCAACGCCTGGGTTCGGCTAGGAGCCCTCCGCGTGTCTTCACCGAGTGTCTCCTAGTGCGGGCTAACGGGAAAAGGCGGGGAAAGGCTGGAAATGCTGGTAGCATCTAGTGCCTCCCCCTGGAGAGATGAGGTAATTAGCGGAATTCCCCCTGCCAGGGAACACCTGTGACACCAGGCAGCTGCGTCGAGGACGGCCCCCAAAATCACCCACACACTCGGCCGCGTTCCGGATTTCTGAGTGTGGCGAGGTTCCGTCCTCTGTCTGCAGCGCCTGGGATCTCCTAGGAGCCCTCCGCGCATCTTCCCCGAGTGACTCTTATGCGAGCTGCGGGTGAAAGGCGCAGGTTGGGTTGGAAATGCAGGTAGCATCTAGTGCCTCCCCTGGACAGATGAAAGTAATTAGCGGACTTCCCCCTGCCAGGGAACACATGTGACACCAGGCAGCTGCGTGGATGGAGGCCCAAAACCTCCCCCAAACACTCGGGCGCGTTCCGGAATTCTGAGTGTGGGGAGGTTCCGTCGTCTGTCTGCAGCGCCTGATATCTCCTAGGAGCCCTCCGCGTGTCTTCCCCAAGTGTCTATTAGTGCGGGCTCCTGGGGAAAGGCGGGGGTTGTGCTGGAAATGCAGCTAGCATCTAGTGCCTCCCCCTGAACAGATCAGGTAATTAGCGTACTTCCCCCTGCCAGGGAACATCTGTGACACCAGGCAGCTGCGTGGAGGGTGGCCCAAAACCTCCCCCAAACACTCGGGCGCGTTCCGGATTTCTGAGTATGGCGAGGTTCCGTCCTCTGTCTTCAGCGCCTGGGATCACCTAGGAGCCCTCCGCTTGTCTTCCAAGAGTGAGTCTTATACGGGCTGCCGGGGAAAGGCAGGGGTTGGGCTGGAAATGCAGCTAGCATCTAGTGCCTCCACCTGGAATGATGAGGTAATTAGCGGAATTCCCCCTGCCAGGGAACACCTGTGACACAAGGCAGCTGCGTGGAAGGCGGCCCCAAACCTCCCCAAACCAGTCTGCCCCGTTCCGGGTTTCTGAGTGTGGCGAGGTTCCGTCCTCTGTCTGCAGGGACTGGGATCACCTAGGAGCCCTCAGCTTGTCTTCCCCAAGTGTCACCTAGTGTGGGCTGCCGGGGAAACGCGGGGGTTGGCCTGGAAATGCAGGTAGCATTTAGTGCCTCCCCTGGAAAGATGAGGTAATTAGCGGAATTCCCTCTGCGACGGAACACCTGTGACACCAGGCAGCTGCGTGGATGGTGGCCCCAAACCTCACCCACCCACTCGGCCGCGTTCCGAATTTCTGAGTGTGGCAAGGTTCCTTCCTTTATCTGCAGAGCCTGTGATCTGCTAGGAGCCATTCGCGTGTCTTCCCCGAGTGTCTCCTAGTATGGGCGAAAGGGGAAATGCGGGGGATGGCCTGGAAATGCAGGTAGCATCTAGTGCCTCCCCCTGGAGAGATGAGTTAATTAGCGGATTTCCCCCTGCCAGGGAACACCTTTGACACCAGGCAGCTGCGTGGAAGACGGCCCCAAACCTCCCTCAAACACTTGGCCGCATTCCGGATTTCTGAGTGTGACGAGGTTCCGTCCTCTGTCTGCAGCGCATGGGATCTCCTAGGAGCTCTCCGCGTGTCTTCCCCGGGAGGCTCCTAGTGCGGGCTGCCGGGGAAATGCGGGGGTTTGGCTGGAAATGCAGGTAGCTTCTAGTGCCTCACCCTGGACAGATGAGGTAATTACCGGAATTCCCCCTGCCAGGGAACACCTGTGACACTAGGCAGCCGCGTGTAGGGCGGCCCAAAAGCTCCCCCACCCACTCGGCCGCGTTCCGAATTTCTGAGTTTGGCGAGGTTCCGTCCTCTGTCTGCCTTCCTGGCATCTCCTAGGAGCACTCCGCGTGTCTTCCCAGAGTGACTCTTTTGCGTGGTGCCGGGGAATGTCGGGGGTTGGTCTGGAAAAGCAGGTAGCCATCTAGTGCCTCCCACTGGAGGGATGAGGTAATTAGCGGATTTCCCCTCCCAGGGAACACCTGTGACACCAAGCAGCTGCGTGGAATTCGGCCCCAAACATCCCGCATCCACTCGGACGCGTTCCGGATTTCTGAGTGTGGCGAGGTTCCGTCCTCGGTCTGCAGCGCCTGGGATCTCCTAGGAGCCCACCGCGTAACCTCCCAGAGTGTCTTCTAGTGCGGTCTGCCGGGGAAACTCGGGGGTTTGGCTGGAATTGCAGGTAATATCTAGTGCCTCCCCCTGGACAGATGAGGTAATTAGCGGACTTCCTCGTGCCAGGGAACACCTGTGACACCACGCAGCTGCGTGGGGGGCGGCCCCAAACCTCCACATCCCACTGGGCCGCGTTCCGGATTTCTGAGTGTGGCGAGGATCTCTCCTCTTTCTGCAGCGCCTGGGATCTCCTAGGAGCCATCCGGTTGTCTTCCCCGAGTGTCTCTTAGTGCGGACTCCCGGGGAATGCCGGCTGTTGGGCTGGAAGTTCAGGTAGCATCTAGTGCCTCCCCCTGGAGAGATGAGGTAATTAGCGGACTTCCCCCTGCCAGGGAACACCTGTGACACCAGGCGCTGCGTGAAGGGCAGCTCAAAACCTCCCCCACCCACTCGGCCGCGTTCCGGATTTCTGAGTGTGGCGAGGTTCCGTCCTCTGTCTGCAGCTCCTGGGATCTCTAGGAGCCCTCCGCGTGTCTTTCCCGAGTGACTCTTATGTGGGATGCCGGGGAAAGGCTGGGGTTGGGCTGGAAATGCAGGTAGCTTCTAGTGCCTCCTCCTGCACAGATCAGTTTATTAGCGGACATCCCCCTGCCATGGAACACCTTTGACACCAGGCATCTGCGTGGAGGGCGGCCCCAAACCTCCCCCACCCACTCGGGCGCGTTCCGGATTTCTGAGATTGGCGAGGTTCCGTCCTTTGTCTGCAGCGCCTGTGATCACCTAGGAGCCCTCCGCGTGTCTTCGCCGACTGTCTCCTAGTGCGGGCTGCCGGGGAAAGGCGGGGGTTGGGCAGGAAAAACAGCTAGAATCTAGTGCCTCCCCCTGGACAGATGAGGTAATTAGCGGACTTCCCCCTTCTAGGGAACACCTGTGACAACAGGCAGCTGCGTGGAGTGCGGCACAATCCTCCCCCACACACTCGGGCGCGTACCGGAATTCTGAGTTTGGGGAGGTTCCGTCCTATGTCTGCAGCGCCTGGGATCTGATAGGAGCCCTCCGCGTTTCTTCCCCGAGGTCTCCTTGTGCGGGCTAATGTGGAAAGGCGGGGGATGGGCTGGAAACGCAGGTAGCATATAGTGCCCCCCCTGGACAGATCAGGTAAGTAGCGGATTTCCCCTGCCAGGGAACACCTGTGACACCAGGCACCTGCGTGGAGGGAGGCCCAAAACCACCCCCAAACACTCGGGCGCGTTCCGGAATTCTGAGTGTTGCGAGGTTCCATCCTCTGTCTGCAGCGCCTGATATCTACTAGGAGCCCTCCGCGTGTCTTCCCAGAGTGTCTCCTAGTGCGGGCTGCCGGGGAAAGGCGGGGGTTGTGCTGGAAATGCAGCTAGCATCTAGTGGCTCCCCCTGGACAGATCAGGTAATTAGCGGACTTCCCTCTGCCAGGGAACACCTGTGACACCAGGCAGCTGCGTGGAGGGCGGCCCCAAACCTCCCCCACCACTCGGCCCTCGTTCTGGATTTCTGAGTGTGGCGAGGTTCCGTCCTTGTCTGCAGCGCCTAGGATCACCTAGGAGCCCTCCGCGTGTCTTTCCCGAGTGACTCTTATGTGGGATGCCGGGGGAAAGGCTGGGGTTGGGCTGGAAATGCAGGTAGCTTCTAGTGCCTCCTCCTGCACAGATCAGTTTATTAGCGGACATCCCCCTGCCATGGAACACCTTTGACACCAGGCATCTGCGTGGAGGGCGGCCCCAAACCTCCCCCACCCACTCGGGCGCGTTCCGGATTTCTGAGATTGGCGAGGTTCCGTCCTTTGTCTGCAGCGCCTGTGATCTCCTAGGAGCCCTCCGCGTGTCTTCGCCGACTGTCTCCTAGTGCGGGCTGCCGGGGAAAGGCGGGGTTGGGCAGGAAAAAACAGCTAGAATCTAGTGCCTCCCCCTGGACAGATGAGGTAATTAGCGGACTTCCCCCTTCTAGGGAACACCTGTGACAACAGGCAGCTGCGTGGAGTGCGGCCACAATCCTCCCCCACACACTCGGGCGCGTACCGGAATTCTGAGTTTGGGGAGGTTCCGTCCTATGTCTGCAGCGCCTGGGATCTGATAGGAGCCCTCCGCGTTTCTTCCCCGAGTGTCTCCTTGTGCGGGCTAATTTGGAAAGGCGGGGGATGGGCTGGAAACGCAGGTAGCATATAGTGCCCCCCCTGGACAGATCAGGTAAGTAGCGGATTTCCCCTGCCAGGGAACACCTGTGACACCAGGCACCTGCGTGGAGGGAGGCCCAAAACCACCCCCAAACACTCGGGCGCGTTCCGGAATTCTGAGTGTTGCGAGGTTCCATCCTCTGTCTGCAGCGCCTGATATCTACTAGGAGCCCTCCGCGTGTCTTCCCAGAGTGTCTCCTAGTGCGGGCTGCCGGGGAAAGGCGGGGGTTGGGCTGGAAAAGCAGCTAGCATCTAGTGCCTCCCCCTGGAACGATGAGGTAATTAGAGGATTTCCCTCTGCCAGGGAACACCTGTGACACCAGGCAGCTGTGTGTAAGGCGGCCCCAAATCTCCCCAAACACACTCCGCCGCGTTCCGGATTTCTGAGTGTGGCGAAGTTCCGTCCTCTGTCTGCAGCTCCTGGGATCTCTAGGAGCCCTCCGCGTGTCTTCCCCGACTGAATTTTATGTGGGCTGCAGGGGAAAGGAGGGGATTGGGCTGGAAACGCAGGTAGCATCTAGTGCCTCCCCCTGGACTAATGAGGTAATTAGCGGCCTTCCCCCTTCTAGGGAACACCTGTGACCACAGGCAGCTGTGTGGAGGGAGGGCCCAAAACCTCCCCCAAACACTCGGGTGCGTTCCGGATTTCTGAGGGTGGCGAGGTTCCGTCCTCTGTCTGCAGCGCCTGGAATCACCTAGGAGCCCTCCGCATGTCTTCCCAGGCTGACTCTTATACGGGATGCCGGGAAAGGCGGGGGTTGGGCTCGAAATGCAGCTAGCAATCTAGTGCCTCCCCTGGAGAGTTGAGGTAATTAGCGGAATTTCCCCCTGCCAGGGGAACACCTGTGACACAAGGCATCTGCGTGGAAGGCGGCACCAATCCTCCCCCACCCAGGCGGCCGCGTTCCGGATTTCTGAGTTGTGGCGAGGTTCCGTCCTCTGTCTGCAGCGCCTGGGATCACCTAGGAGCCCTCCGCGTTTCTTCCCGTTTGACTTTTATTGCGGGCTGCCGGGGAAAGCCGGGTGTTGAGCTGGAAATGCAGGTAGCATCTAGTTACTACCCTTGGACAGCTGAGGTAATTAGCGGATTTCCCCCTGCCAGGGAACAACTGTGACACCAGGCAAGCTGAGTCGTGGGCAGCCCCAAAACTCCCCACCCACTCGGCCTCGTTCCGGATTTCTGAGTGTGGCGAGGTTCCGTCCTCTGTCCTGCAGCGCCTAGGATCACCTAGGAGCCCTCCGCGTGTCTTCGCCGACTGTTCCTATGCGGGCTGCCGGGGAAAGGCGGGGGTTGGGCAGGAAAACAGCTAGAATCTAGTGCCTCCCCCTGGACAGATGAGGTAATTAGCGGACTTCCCCCTTCTAGGGAACACCTGTGACAACAGGCAGCTGCGTGGAGTGCGGCCACAATCCTCCCCCACACACTCGGGCGCGTACCGGAATTCTGAGTTTGGGGAGGTTCCGTCCTATGTATGCAGCGCCTGGGAACTGATAGGAGCCCTCCGCGTTTCTCCCCGAGTGTCTCCTTGTGCGGGCTAATGTGGAAAGGCAGGGGATGGGCTGGAAACGCAGGTAGCATATAGTGCCCCCTCTGGACAGATCAGGTAAGTAGCGGATTTTCCCTGCCAGGGAACACCTGTGACACCAGGCACCTGCGTGGAGGGAGGCCCAAAACCACTCCCAAACACTCGGGCGCGTTCCGGAATTCTGAGTGTTGCGAGGTTCCATCCTCTGTCTGCAGCGCCTGATATCTACTAGGAGCCCTCCGCGTGTCTTCCCAGAGTGTCTCCTAGTGCGGGCTGCCGGGGAAAGACGGGGGTTGTGCTGGAAATGCAGCTAGCATCTAGTGGCTCCCCCTGGACAGATCAGGTAATTAGCGGACTTCCCTCTGCCAGGGAACACCTGTGACACCAGGCAGCTGCGTGGAGGGTGGCCCCAAACCTCCCCCAACCCACTCGGCCCGCGTTCCGGAATTCTGAGTTTGGAAGGTTCCGTCCTCACTCTGCAGCACCTGAGATCTGCTAGGAGCCCTCCGCGTTTCTTCCCCGAGTGTCTCCTTGTGCGGGCAATGGTGGAAATGCGGGGATGGGCTGGAAATGCAGCTAGCATCTAGTGCCTCCCCCTGGACATATCGGTAATTAGCGGACTTCCCTCTGCCAGGGAACACCTGTGAAACCAGGCAGCTGCGTGGAGGGTGGACCCAAACCTCACCCACCCACTCGGACGTGTTCCGGAATTCTGAGAGTGGCAAGGTTCCTTCCTTTGTCTGCAGAGCCTGGGATCTGCTAGGAGCCCTCCGCGTGTCTTTCCCGAGTGACTCTTATGTGGGATGCCGGGGAAAGGCTGGGGTTGGGCTGGAAATGCAGGTAGCTTCTAGTGCCTCCTCCTGCACAGATCAGGTAATTAGCGGACTTCCCTCTGCCAGGGAACACCTGTGACACCAGGCAGCTGCGTGGAGGGCGGCCCCAAACCTCCCCCAACCCACTCGGCCGCTTTCCGGAATTCTGAGTTTGGGGAGGTTCCGTCCTAACTCTGCAGGGCCTGGGATCACCTAGGTGCCCTCCGCTTGTCTTTCCCAAGTGTCACCTAGTGCGGGCTGCCGGGGAAAGGCGGCGGTTGGGCTGGAAATGCAGCTAGCATCTAGTGCCTCCCCCTGGACAGATCAGGTAATTAGTTGACTTCCCTCTGCGACGGAACACCTGTGACACCAGGCAGCTGCGTGGAGGGTGGACCCAAACCTCACCCACCCACTCGGACGCGTTCCGGAATTCTGAGAGTGGCAAGGTTCCTTCCTTTGTCTGCAGAGCCTGGGATCTGCTAGGAGCCCTCCGCGTGTCTTCCCCGAGTGTCTCCTAGTATGGGCTAAAGGGGAAATGCGGGGGATGGGCTGGAAATGCAGGTAGCATCTAGTGCCTCCACCTGAATAGATGAGGTAATTAGCGGTCTTCCCCCTGCCAGGGAACACCTGTGACATCAGGCAGCTGCGTGAAGGGCAGCTCAAAACCTCCCCCACCCACTCGGCCGCGTTCCGGATTTCTGAGTGTGGCGAGGTTCCGTCCTCTGTCTGCAGCTCCTGGGATCTCTAGGAGCCCTCCGCGTGTCTTCCCCGAGTGTATCCTAGTGAGGGCTAATGGGGAAAGGCGGGGATGTGCTGGAAAAGCAGGTAGCATCTAGTGCCTCCCCCTGGACAGATCAGGAAATTAGCGGACTTCCCCCTGCAAGGGAACAGTTGTGACACCAGGCAGCTGCTTGGTGTAAGGCCCAAAACCTCCCCCAAACTCTCGGGCGCGTTCCGGATTTCTGAGGGTGGCGAGGTTCCGTCCTCTGTCTGCATCGCCTGGGATCACCTAGGAGCCCCCCGCGTGTCTTCCCCGAGTGACTCTTATGTGGGCTGCGGGGGAAAGGCGCGGGTTGGGCTGGAAAAGCAGGTAGCATCTAGTGTCTCCCCTGGAGAGATGAGGTAATTAGCGGACTTCCCCCAGCCATGGAACACCTGTAAATCTAGGCAGCTGCGTGGAAGGCGGCCCAAAACCTCCCCCAAACACTCGGCCGCGTTCGGGATTTCTGAGTGTGGCGAGGTTCCGTCCTCTGTCTGCAGCTACAGGGATCTCTAGGAGCCCTCCGCGTGTCTTACCCTAGTGACTTTTATGTGGGCTGCAGGGGATAGGCGGGGATTGGGCTGGAAACGCAGGTAGCATTTAGTGCCTCCCCCTGGACTGATGAGGTAATTAGCGGCCTTCCCCCTTCTAGGGAACACCTGTGACAACAGGCAGCTGCGTGGAGGGTGGCCCCAAACCTCCCCCACCCACTCGGCTGCTTTCCGGAATTCTGAGCATGGCGAGGTTCCGTCCTCTGTCTGCAGCGCATGGGATCTCCTAGGAGCTCTCCGCGTGTATTCCCCGGGAGGCTCCTAGTGCGGGCTGCCGGGGAAATGCGGGGGTTTGGCTGGAAATGCAGTTAGCTTCTAGTGCCTCACCCTGGACCGATGAGGTACTTAGCGGAATTCCCCCTGCAAGGGAACACCTGTGACACCAGGCAGCCGCGTGTATGGCAGCCCCAAACCTCCCCCACCCACTCGGGCGCGTTCCGGAATTCTGAGTGTGGCGAGGTTCCATCCTCTGTCTGCAGCGCCTGATATCTACTAGGAGCCCTCCGCGTGTCTTCCCAGAGTGTCTCCTAGTGCGGGCTGCCGGGGAAAGGCGGGGGTTGTGCTGGAAATGCAGCTAGCATCTAGTGGCTCCCCCTGGACAGATCAGGTAATTAGCGGACTTCCCTCTGCCAGGGAACACCTGTGACACCAGGCAGCTGCGTGGAGGGCGGCCCCAAACCTCCCCCACCACTCGGCCTCGTTCCGGATTTCTGAGTGTGGAGAGGTTCCGTCCTCTGTCTGCAGGGCCTGGGATCACCTAGGAGCCCTCTGCTTGTCTTCCCCAAGTGTCACCTAGTGCGGGCTGCCGGGGAAATGCGGGGGTTGGGCTGGAAATGCAGGTAGCATTTAGTGCCTCCCCTGGAAAAATGAGGTAATTAGCGGAATTCCCTCTGCGACGGAACACCTGTGACACCAGGCAGCTGCGTGGAGGGCAGCCCCAAACCTCACCCAACCACTCGGCCGCGTTCCGGAATTCTGAGAGTGGCGAGGTTCCGTCATTTGTCTGCAGCACCTGTGATCTCCTAGGAGCCCTCCGCGTGTTTTCGCCGAGTGTCTCCTAGTGCGGGCTGCCGGGGAAAGGCGGGGGTTGGGCTGGAAAAGCAGCTAGAATCTAGTGCCTCCCCCTGGACAGATGAGGTAATTAGCGGACTTCCCCTTTCTAGGGAACACCTGTGACAACAGGCAGCTGTGTGGGGTGCGGCCACAATCCTCCCCCACACACTCTGCCGCGTACCGGAATTCTGAGTTTGGGGAGGTTCCGTCCTATGTCTGCAGCGCCTGGGATCTGCTAGGAGCCCTCCTCGTTTCTTCCCCGAGTGTCTCCTTGTGCGGGCTAACGTGGAAAGGCGGGGGATGTGCTGGAAACGCAGGTAGCATATAGTGCCCCCGCTGGACAGATCAGGTAATTAGCGGACTTCCCCCTGCCAGGGAACACCTGTGACACCAGGCAGCTGCGTGGAGGGAGGCCCAAAACCACCCCCAAACACTCGGGCGCGTTCCGGAATTCTGAGTGTGGCGAGGTTCCGTCCTATGTCTGCAGAGCCTGATATCTCCTAGGAGCCCTCCGCGTGTCTTCCCAAAGTGTCTCCTAGTGCGGGCTGCCGGGGAAAGGCGGGGGTTGTGCTGGAAATGCAGCTAGCATCTAGTGGCTCCCCCTGGACATATCATGTAATTAGCGGACTTCCCTCTGCCAGGGAACACCTGTGACACCAGGCAGCTGCGTGGAGGGCGGCCCCAAACCTCCCCCAACCCACTCGGCCGCGTTCCGGAATTCTGAGTTTGGGGAGGTTCCGTCCTAACTCTGCAGGGCCTGGGATCACCTAGGAGCCCTCCGCTTGTCTTTCCCAAGTGTCACCTAGTGCGGGCTGCCGGGGAAAGGCGGCGGTTGGGCTGGAAATGCAGCTAGCATCTAGTGCCTCCCCCTGGACACATCAGGTAATTAGTTGACTTCCCTCTGCGACGGAACACCTGTGACACCAGGCAGCTGCGTGGAGGGTGGACCCAAACCTCACCCACCCACTCGGACGCGTTCCGGAATTCTGAGAGTGGCAAGGTTCCTTCCTTTGTCTGCAGAGCCTGGATCTGCTACGAGCCCTCCGCGTGTCTTCCCAGAGTGTCTCCTAGTTTGGGCTAAAGGGGAAATGCGGGGGATGGGCTGGAAATGCAGGTAGCATCTAGTGCCTCCACCTGAATAGATGAGGTAATTAGCGGTCTTCCCCCTGCCAGGGAACACCTGTGACATCAGGCAGCTGCGTGAAGGGCAGCTCAAAACCTCCCCCACCCACTCGGCCGCGTTCCGGATTTCTGAGTGTGGCGAGGTTCCGTCCTCTGTCTGCAGCTCCTGGGATCTCTAGGAGCCCTCCGCGTGTCTTCCCCGAGTGTATCCTAGTGAGGGCTAATGGGGAAAGGCGGGGGATGTGCTGGAAAAGCAGGTAGCATCTAGTGCCTCCCCCTGGACAGATCAGGAAATTAGCGGACTTCCCCCTGCAAGGGAACAGTTGTGACACCAGGCAGCTGCTTGGTGTAAGGCCCAAAACCTCCCCCAAACTCTCGGGCGCGTTCCGGATTTCTGAGGGTGGCGAGGTTCCGTCCTCTGTCTGCAGCGCCTGGGATCACCTAGGAGCCCCCCGCGTGTCTTCCCCGAGTGACTCTTATGTGGCTGCGGGGGAAAGGCGCGGGTTGGGCTGGAAAAGCAGGTAGCATCTAGTGTCTCCCCTGGAGAGATGAGGTAATTAGCGGACTTCCCCCAGCCATGGAACACCTGTAAAACTAGGCAGCTGCGTGGAAGGTGGCCCAAAACCTCCCCCAAACACTCGGCCGCGTTCGGGATTTCTGAGTGTGGCGAGGTTCCGTCCTCTGTCTGCAGCTACAGGGATCTCTAGGAGCCCTCCGCGTGTCTTACCCTAGTGACTTTATGTGGGCTGCAGGGGATAGGCGGGGATGGGCTGGAAACGCAGGTAGCATTTAGTGCCTCCCCCTGGACTGATGAGGTAATTAGCGGCCTTCCCCCTTCTAGGGAACACCTGTGACAACAGGCAGCTGCGTGGAGGGTGGCCCCAAACCTCCCCCACCCACTCGGCTGCTTTCCGGAATTCTGAGCATGGCGAGGTTCCGTCCTCTGTCTGCAGCGCATGGGATCTCCTAGGAGCTCTCCGCGTGTATTCCCCGGGAGGCTCCTAGTGCGGGCTGCCGGGGAAATGCGGGGGTTTGGCTGGAAATGCAGTTAGCTTCTAGTGCCTCACCCTGGACCGATGAGGTACTTAGCGGAATTCCCCCTGCAAGGGAACACCTGTGACACCAGGCAGCCGCGTGTATGGCAGCCCCAACCTCCCCCACCCACTCGGGCGCGTTCCGGAATTCTGAGTGTGGCGAGGTTCCATCCTCTGTCTGCAGCGCCTGATATCTACTAGGAGCCCTCCGCGTGTCTTCCCAGAGTGTCTCCTAGTGCGGGCTGCCGGGGAAAGGCGGGGGTTGTGCTGGAAATGCAGCTAGCATCTAGTGGCTCCCCCTGGACAGATCAGGTAATTAGCGGACTTCCCTCTGCCAGGGAACACCTGTGACACCAGGCAGCTGCGTGGAGGGCGGCCCCAAACCTCCCCCACCACTCGGCCTCGTTCCGGATTTCTGAGTGTGGAGAGGTTCCGTCCTCTGTCGGCAGGGCCTGGGATCACCTAGGAGCCCTCTGCTTGTCTTCCCCAAGTGTCACCTAGTGCGGGCTGCCAGGGAAATGCGGGGGTTGGGCTGGAAATGCAGGTAGCATTTAGTGCCTCCCCTGGAAAAATGAGGTAATTAGCGGAATTCCCTCTGCGACGGAACACCTGTGACACCAGGCAGCTGCGTGGAGGGCAGCCCCAAACCTCACCCAACCACTCGGCCGCGTTCCGGAATTCTGAGAGTGGCGAGGTTCCGTCATTTGTCTGCAGCACCTGTGATCTCCTAGGAGCCCTCCGCGTGTTTTCGCCGAGTGTCTCCTAGTGCGGGCTGCCGGGGAAAGGCGGGGGTTGGGCTGGAAAAGCAGCTAGAATCTAGTGCCTCCCCCTGGACAGATGAGGTAATTAGCGGACTTCCCCTTTCTAGGGAACACCTGTGACAACAGGCAGCTGTGTGGGGTGCGGCCACAATCCTCCCCCACACACTCTGCCGCGTACCGGAATTCTGAGTTTGGGGAGGTTCCGTCCTATGTCTGCAGCGCCTGGGATCTGCTAGGAGCCCTCCTCGTTTCTTCCCCGAGTGTCTCCTTGTGCGGGCTAACGTGGAAAGGCGGGGGATGTGCTGGAAACGCAGGTAGCATATAGTGCCCCCCGCTGGACAGATCAGGTAATTAGCGGACTTCCCCCTGCCAGGGAACACCTGTGACACCAGGCAGCTGCGTGGAGGGCGGCCCCAAACCTCCCCCAACCCACTCGGCCGCGTTCCGGAATTCTGAGTTTGGGGAGGTTCCGTCCTAACTCTGCAGGGCCTGGGATCACCTAGGAGCCCTCCGCTTGTCTTTCCCAAGTGTCACCTAGTGCGGGCTGCCGGGGAAAGGCGGCGGTTGGGCTGGAAATGCAGCTAGCATCTAGTGCCTCCCCCTGGACAGATCAGGTAATTAGTTGACTTCCCTCTGCGACGGAACACCTGTGACACCAGGCAGCTGCGTGGAGGTTGGACCCAAACCTCACCCACCCACTCGGACGCGTTCCGGAATTCTGAGAGTGGCAAGGTTCCTTCCTTTGTCTGCAGAGCCTGGGATCTGCTAGGAGCCCTCCGCGTGTCTTCCCCGAGTGTCTCCTAGTATGGGCTAAAGGGGAACTGCGGGGGATGGGCTGGAAATGCAGGTAGCATCTAGTGCCTCCACCTGAATAGATGAGGTAATTAGCGGTCTTCCCCCTGCCAGGGAACACCTGTGACATCAGGCAGCTGCGTGAAGGGCAGCTCAAAACCTCCCCCACCCACTCGGCCGCGTTCCGGATTTCTGAGTGTGGCGAGGTTCCGTCCTCTGTCTGCAGCTCCTGGGATCTCTAGGAGCCCTCCGCGTGTCTTCCCCGAGTGTATCCTAGTGAGGGCTAATGGGGAAAGGCGGGGGTTGTGCTGGAAATGCAGCTAGCATCTAGTGGCTCCCCCTGGACAGATCAGGTAATTAGCGGACTTCCCTCTGCCAGGGAACACCTGTGACACCAGGCAGCTGCGTGGAGGGCGGCCCCAAACCTCCCCCACCACTCGGCCTCGTTCCGGATTTCTGAGTGTGGAGAGGTTCCGTCCCTCTGTCGGCAGGGCCTGGGATCACCTAGGAGCCCTCTGCTTGTCTTCCCCAAGTGTCACCTAGTGCGGGCTGCCGGGGAAATGCGGGGGTTGGGCTGGAAATGTAGGTAGCATTTAGTGCCTCCCCTGGAAAAATGAGGTAATTAGCGGAATTCCCTCTGCGACGGAACACCTGTGACACCAGGCAGCTGCGTGGAGGGCAGCCCCAACCTCACCCAACCACTCGGCCGCGTTCCGGAATTCTGAGAGTGGCGAGGTTCCGTCATTTGTCTGCAGCACCTGTGATCTCCTAGGAGCCCTCCGCGTGTTTTCGCCGAGTGTCTCCTAGTGCGGGCTGCCGGGGAAAGGCGGGGGTTGGGCTGGAAAAGCAGCTAGAATCTAGTGCCTCCCCCTGGACAGATGAGGTAATTAGCGGACTTCCCCTTTCTAGGGAACACCTGTGACAACAGGCAGCTGTGTGGGGTGCGGCCACAATCCTCCCCCACACACTCTGCCGCGTACCGGAATTCTGAGTTTGGGGAGGTTCCGTCCTATGTCTGCAGCGCCTGGGATCTGCTAGGAGCCCTCCTCGTTTCTTCCCCGAGTGTCTCCTTGTGCGGGCTAACGTGGAAAGGCGGGGGATGTGCTGGAAACGCAGGTAGCATATAGTGCCCCCGCTGGACAGATCAGGTAATTAGCGGACTTCCCCCTGCCAGGGAACACCTGTGACACCAGGCAGCTGCGTGGAGGGCGGCCCCAAACCTCCCCCAACCCACTCGGCCGCGTTCCGGAATTCTGAGTTTGGGGAGGTTCCGTCCTAACTCTGCAGGGCCTGGGATCACCTAGGAGCCCTCCGCTTGTCTTTCCCAAGTGTCACCTAGTGCGGGCTGCCGGGGAAAGGCGGCGGTTGGGCTGGAAATGCAGCTAGCATCTAGTGCCTCCCCCTGGACAGATCAGGTAATTAGTTGACTTCCCTCTGCGACGGAACACCTGTGACACCAGGCAGCTGCGTGGAGGGTGGACCCAAACCTCACCCACCCACTCGGACGTGTTCCGGAATTCTGAGAGTGGCAAGGTTCCTTCCTTTGTCTGCAGAGCCTGGGATCTGCTAGGAGCCCTCCGCGTGTCTTCCCCGAGTGTCTCCTAGTATGGGCTAAAGGGGAACTGCGGGGGATGGGCTGGATATGCAGGTAGCATCTAGTGCCTCCACCTGAATAGATGAGGTAATTAGCGGTCTTCCCCCTGCCAGGGAACACCTGTGACATCAGGCAGCTGCGTGAAGGGCAGCTCAAAACCTCCCCCACCCACTCGGCCGCGTTCCGGATTTCTGAGTGTGGCGAGGTTCCGTCCTCTGTCTGCAGCTCCTGGGATCTCTAGGAGCCCTCCGCGTGTCTTCCCCGAGTGTATCCTAGTGAGGGCTAATGGGGAAAGGCGGGGGATGTGCTGGAAAAGCAGGTAGCATCTAGTGCCTCCCCCTGGACAGATCAGGAAATTAGCGGACTTCCCCCTGCAAGGGAACAGTTGTGACACCAGGCAGCTGCTTGGTGTAAGGCCCAAAACCTCCCCCAAACTCTCGGGCGCGTTCCGGATTTCTGAGGGTGGCGAGGTTCCGTCCTCTGTCTGCAGCGCCTGGGATCACCTAGGAGCCCCCCGCGTGTCTTCCCCGAGTGACTCTTATGTGGGCTGCGGGGGAAAGGCGCGGGTTGGGCTGGAAAAGCAGGTAGCATCTAGTGTCTCCCCTGGAGAGATGAGGTAATTAGCGGACTTCCCCCAGCCATGGAACACCTGTAAAACTAGGCAGCTGCGTGGAAGGTGGCCCAAAACCTCCCCCAAACACTCGGCCGCGTTCGGGATTTCTGAGTGTGGCGAGGTTCCGTCCTCTGTCTGCAGCTACAGGGATCTCTAGGAGCCCTCCGCGTGTCTTACCCTAGTGACTTTTATGTGGGCTGCAGGGGATAGGCGGGGATTGGGCTGGAAACGCAGGTAGCATTTAGTGCCTCCCCCTGGACTGATGAGGTAATTAGCGGCCTTCCCCCTTCTAGGGAACACCTGTGACAACAGGCAGCTGCGTGGAGGGTGGCCCCAAACCTCCCCCACACACTCGGCTGCTTTCCGGAATTCTGAGCATGGCGAGGTTCCGTCCTCTGTCTGCAGCGCATGGGATCTCCTAGGAGCTCTCCGCGTGTATTCCCCGGGAGGCTCCTAGTGCGGGCTGCCGGGGAAATGCGGGGGTTTGGCTGGAAATGCAGTTAGCTTCTAGTGCCTCACCCTGGACCGATGAGGTACTTAGCGGAATTCCCCCTGCAAGGGAACACCTGTGACACCAGGCAGCCGCGTGTATGGCAGCCCCAAACCTCCCCCACCCACTCGGGCGCGTTCCGGAATTCTGAGTGTGGCGAGGTTCCATCCTCTGTCTGCAGCGCCTGATATCTACTAGGAGCCCTCCGCGTGTCTTCCCAGAGTGTCTCCTAGTGCGGGCTGCCGGGGAAAGGCGGGGGTTGTGCTGGAAATGCAGCTAGCATCTAGTGGCTCCCCCTGGACAGATCAGGTAATTAGCGGACTTCCCTCTGCCAGGGAACACCTGTGACACCAGGCAGCTGCGTGGAGGGCGGCCCCAAACCTCCCCCACCACTCGGCCTCGTTCCGGATTTCTGAGTGTGGAGAGGTTCCGTCCTCTGTCGGCAGGGCCTGGGATCACCTAGGAGCCCTCTGCTTGTCTTCCCCAAGTGTCACCTAGTGCGGGCTGCCGGGGAAATGCGGGGGTTGGGCTGGAAATGCAGGTAGCATTTAGTGCCTCCCCTGGAAAAATGAGGTAATTAGCGGAATTCCCTCTGCGACGGAACACCAGTGACACCAGGCAGCTGCGTGGAGGGCAGCCCCAAACCTCACCCAACCACTCGGCCGCGTTCCGGAATTCTGAGAGTGGCGAGGTTCCGTCATTTGTCTGCAGCACCTGTGATCTCCTAGTAGCCCTCCGCGTGTTTTCGCCGAGTGTCTCCTAGTGCGGGCTGCCGGGGAAAGGCGGGGGTTGGGCTGGAAAAGCAGCTAGAATCTAGTGCCTCCCCCTGGACAGATGAGGTAATTAGCGGATTTCCCCTTTCTAGGGAACACCTGTGACAACAGGCAGCTGTGTGGGGTGCGGCCACAATCCTCCCCCACACACTCTGCCGCGTACCGGAATTCTGAGTTTGGGGAGGTTCCGTCCTATGTCTGCAGCGCCTGGGATCTGCTAGGAGCCCTCCTCGTTTCTTCCCCGAGTGTCTCCTTGTGCGGGCTAACGTGGAAAGGCGGGGGATGTGCTGGAAACGCAGGTAGCATATAGTGCCCCCGCTGGACAGATCAGGTAATTAGCGGAATTCCCCCTGCCAGGGAACACCTGTGACACCAGGCAGCTGCGTGGAGGGAAGCCCAAAACAACCCCCAAACACTCGGTCGCGTTCCGGAATTCTGAGTGTGGCGAGGTTCCGTCCTATGTCTGCAGAGCCTGATATCTCCTAGGAGCCCTCCGCGTGTCTTCCCAAAGTGTCTCCTAGTGCGGGCTGCCGGGGAAAGGCGGGGGTTTTGCTGGAAATGCAGCTAGCATCTAGTGGCTCCCCCTGGACATATCATGTAATTAGCGGACTTCCCTCTGCCAGGGAACACCTGTGACACCAGGCAGCTGCGTGGAGGGCGGCCCCAAACCTCCCCCAACCCACTCGGCCGCGTTCCGGAATTCTGAGTTTGGGGAGGTTCCGTCCTAAATCTGCAGGGCCTGGGATCACCTAGGAGCCCTCCGCTTGTCTTTCCCAAGTGTCACCTAGTGCGGGCTGCCGGGGAAAGGCGGCGGTTGGGCTGGAAATGCAGCTAGCATCTAGTGCCTCCCCCTGGACAGATCAGTTAATTAGTTGACTTCCCTCTGCGACGGAACACCTGTGACACCAGGCAGCTGCGTGGAGGGTGGACCCAAACCTCACCCACCCACTCGGACGCGTTCCGGAATTCTGAGAGTGGCAAGGTTCCTTCCTTTGTCTGCAGAGCCTGGGATCTGCTACGAGCCCTCCGCGTGTCTTCCCAGAGTGTCTCCTAGTATGGGCTAAAGGGGAAATGCGGGGGATGGGCTGGAAATGCAGGTAGCATCTAGTGCCTCCACCTGAATAGATGAGGTAATTAGCGGTCTTCCCCCTGCCAGGGAACACCTGTGACATCAGGCAGCTGCGTGAAGGGCAGCTCAAAACCTCCCCCACCCACTCGGCCGCGTTCCGGATTTCTGAGTGTGGCGAGGTTCCGTCCTCTGTCTGCAGCTCCTGGGATCTCTAGGAGCCCTCCGCGTGTCTTCCCCGAGTGTATACTAGTGAGGGCTAATGGGGAAAGGCGGGGGATGTGCTGGAAAAGCAGGTAGCATCTAGTGTCTCCCCTGGAGAGATGAGGTAATTAGCGGACTTCCCCCAGCCATGGAACACCTGTAAAACTAGGCAGCTGCGTGGAAGGTGGCCCAAAACCTCCCCCAAACACTCGGCCGCGTTCGGGATTTCTGAGTGTGGCGAGGTTCCGTCCTCTGTCTGCAGCTACAGGGATCTCTAGGAGCCCTCCGCGTGTCTTACCCTAGTGACTTTTATGTGGGCTGCAGGGGATAGGCGGGGATTGGGCTGGAAACGCAGGTAGCATTTAGTGCCTCCCCCTGGACTGATGAGGTAATTAGCGGCCTTCCCCCTTCTAGGGAACACCTGTGACAACAGGCAGCTGCGTGGAGGGTGGCCCCAAACCTCCCCCACACACTCGGCTGCTTTCCGGAATTCTGAGCATGGCGAGGATCCGTCCTCTGTCTGCAGCGCATGGGATCTCCTAGGAGCTCTCCGCGTGTATTCCCCGGGAGGCTCCTAGTGCGGGCTGCCGGGGAAATGCGGGGGTTTGGCTGGAAATGCAGTTAGCTTCTAGTGCCTCACCCTGGACAGATGAGGTACTTAGCGGAATTCCCCCTGCAAGGGAACACCTGTGACACCAGGCAGCCGCGTGTATGGCAGCCCCAAACCTCCCCCACCCACTCGGGCGCGTTCCGGAATTCTGAGTGTGGCGAGGTTCCATCCTCTGTCTGCAGCGCCTGATATCTACTAGGAGCCATCCGCGTGTCTTCCCAGAGTGTCTCCTAGTGCGGGCTGCCGGGGAAAGGCGGGGGTTGTGCTGGAAATGCAGCTAGCATCTAGTGGCTCCCCTTGGACAGATCAGGTAATTAGCGGACTTCCCTCTGCCAGGGAACACCTGTGACACCAGGCAGCTGCGTGGAGGGCGGCCCCAAACCTCCCCCACCACTCGGCCTCGTTCCGGATTTCTGAGTGTGGCGAGGTTCCGTCCTCTGTCTGCAGCGCCTAGGATCACCTAGGAGCCCTCCGCGTGTCTTTCCCGAGTGACTCTTATGTGGGATGCCGGGGAAAGGCTGGGGTTGGGCTGGAAATGCAGGTAGCTTCTAGTGCCTCCTCCTGCACAGATCAGTTTATTAGCGGACATCCCCCTGCCATGGAACACCTTTGACACCAGGCATCTGCGTGGAGGGCGGCCCCAAACCTCCCCCACCCACTCGGGCGCGTTCCGGATTTCTGAGATTGGCGAGGTTCCGTCCTTTGTCTGCAGCGCCTGTGATCTCCTAGGAGCCCTCCGCGTGTCTTCCCCGACTGTCTCCTAGTGAGGGCTGCCGGGGAAAGGCGGGGGTTGGGCAGGAAAAACAGCTAGAATCTAGTGCCTCCCCCTGGACAGATGAGGTATTTAGCGGACTTCCCCCTTCTAGGGAACACCTGTGACAACAGGCAGCTGCGTGGAGTGCGGCCACAATCCTCCCCCACACACTCGGGCGCGTACCGGAATTCTGAGTTTGGGGAGGTTCCGTCCTATGTCTGCAGCGCCTGGGATCTGATAGGAGCCCTCCGCGTTTCTTCCCCGAGTGTCTCCTTGTGCGGGCTAATGTGGAAAGGCGGGGGATGGGCTGGAAACGCAGGTAGCATATAGTGCCCCCCCTGGACAGATCAGGTAAGTAGCGGATTTCCCCTGCCAGGGAACACCTGTGACACCAGGCACCTGCGTGGAGGGAGGCCCAAAACCACCCCCAAACACTCGGGCGCGTTCCGGAATTCTGAGTGTTGCGAGTTTCCATCCTCTGTCTGCAGCGCCTGATATCTACTAGGAGCCATCCGCGTGTCTTCCCAGAGTGTCTCCTAGTGCGGGCTGCCGGGGAAAGGCGGGGGTTGTGCTGGAAATGCAGCTAGCATCTAGTGGCTCCCCCTGGACAGATCAGGTAATTAGCGGACTTCCCTCTGCCAGGGAACACCTGTGACACCAGGCAGCTGCGTGGAGGGCGGCCCCAAACCTCCCCCACCACTCGGCCTCGTTCCGGATTTCTGAGTGTGGCGAGGTTCCGTCCTCTGTCTGCAGCGCCTAGGATCACCTAGGAGCCCTCCGCGTGTCTTTCCCGAGTGACTCTTATGTGGGATGCCGGGGAAAGGCTGGGGTTGGGCTGGAAATGCAGGTAGCTTCTAGTGCCTCCTCCTGCACAGATCAGTTTATTAGCGGACATCCCCCTGCCATGGAACACCTTTGACACCAGGCATCTGCGTGGAGGGCGGCCCCAAACCTCCCCCACCACTCGGGCGCGTTCCGGATTTCTGAGATTGGCGAGGTTCCGTCCTTTGTCTGCAGCGCCTGTGATCTCCTAGGAGCCCTCCGCGTGTCTTCGCCGACTGTCTCCTAGTGCGGGCTGCCGGGGAAGGCGGGGGTTGGGCAGGAAAAACAGCTAGAATCTAGTGCCTCCCCCTGGACAGATGAGGTAATTAGCGGACTTCCCCCTTCTAGGGAACACCTGTGACAACAGGCAGCTGCGTGGAGTGCGGCCACAATCCTCCCCCACACACTCGGGCGCGTACCGGAATTCTGAGTTTGGGGAGGTTCCGTCCTATGTCTGCAGGGCCTGGGATCTGATAGGAGCCCTCCGCGTTTCTTCCCCGAGTGTCTCCTTGTGCGGGCTAATTTGGAAACCGGGGGATGGGCTGGAAACGCA
Source organism: Camelus ferus (assembly GCF_009834535.1). Classification (NCBI taxonomy): domain Eukaryota; kingdom Metazoa; phylum Chordata; class Mammalia; order Artiodactyla; family Camelidae; genus Camelus; species Camelus ferus. The sequence goes on along the minus strand of NC_045700.1, from coordinate 517,549 downwards.
GGTAGCATATAGTGCCCCCCCTGGACAGATCAGGTAAGTAGCGGATTTCCCCTGCCAGGGAACACCTGTGACACCAGGCACCTGCGTGGAGGGAAGCCCAAAACCACCCCCAAACACTCGGGCGCGTTCCGGAATTCTGAGTGTTGCGAGGTTCCATCCTCTGTCTGCAGCGCCTGATATCTACTAGGAGCCCTCCGCGTGTCTTCCCAGAGTGTCTCCTAGTGCGGGCTGCCGGGGAAAGGCGGGGGTTGGGCTGGAAAAGCAGCTAGCATCTAGTGCCTCCCCCTGGAACGATGAGGTAATTAGAGGATTTCCCTCTGCCAGGGAACACCTGTGACACCAGGCAGCTGTGTGTAAGGCGGCCCCAAATCTCCCCAAACACACTCCGCCGCGTTCCGGATTTCTGAGTGTGGCGAAGTTCCGTCCTCTGTCTGCAGCTCCTGGGATCTCTAGGAGCCCTCCGCGTGTCTTCCCCGACTGAATTTTATGTGGGCTGCAGGGGAAAGGAGGGGATTGGGCTGGAAACGCAGGTAGCATCTAGTGCCTCCCCCTGGACTGATGAGGTAATTAGCGGCCTTCCCCCTTCTAGGGAACACCTGTGACCACAGGCAGCTGTGTGGAGGGAGGCCCAAAACCTCCCCCAAACACTCGGGTGCGTTCCGGATTTCTGAGGGTGGCGAGGTTCCGTCCTCTGTCTGCAGCGCCTGGAATCACCTAGGAGCCCTCCGCATGTCTTCCCAGGCTGACTCTTATACGGGATGCCGGGAAAGGCGGGGGTTGGGCTCGAAATGCAGCTAGCATCTAGTGCCTCCCCCTGGAGAGTTGAGGTAATTAGCGGAATTTCCCCTGCCAGGGAACACCTGTGACACAAGGCAGCTGCGTGGAAGGCGGCACCAATCCTCCCCCACCCAGTCGGCCGCGTTCCGGATTTCTGAGTGTGGCGAGGTTCCGTCCTCTGTCTGCAGCGCCTGGGATCACCTAGGAGCCCTCCGCGTTTCTTCCCAGTTTGACTTTTATGCGGGCTGCCGGGGAAAGCCGGGTGTTGAGCTGGAAATGCAGGTAGCATCTAGTGACTACCCTTGGACAGCTGAGGTAATTAGCGGATTTCCCCCTGCCAGGGAACAACTGTGACACCAGGCAGCTGAGTCGTGGGCAGCCCCAAACCTCCCCCACCCACTCGGCCTCGTTCCGGATTTCTGAGTGTGGCGAGGTTCCGTCCTCTGTCTGCAGCGCCTAGGATCACCTAGGAGCCCTCCGCGTGTCTTTCCCGAGTGACTCTTATGTGGGATGCCGGGGAAAGGCTGGGGTTGGGCTGGAAATGCAGGTAGCTTCTAGTGCCTCCTCCTGCACAGATCAGTTTATTAGCGGACTTCCCCCTGCCATGGAACACCTTTGACACCAGGAATCTGCGTGGAGGGCGGCCCCAAACCTCCCCCACCCACTCGTGCGCGTTCCGGATTTCTGAGATTGGCGAGGTTCCGTCCTTTGTCTGCAGCGCCTGTGATCTCCTAGGAGCCCTCCGCGTGTCTTCGCCGACTGTCTCCTAGTGCGGGCTGCCGGGGAAAGGCGGGGGTTGGGCAGGAAAAACAGCTAGAATCTAGTGCCTCCCCCTGGACAGATGAGGTAATTAGCGGACTTCCCCCTTCTAGGGAACACCTGTGACAACAGGCAGCTGCGTGGAGTGCGGCCACAATCCTCCCCCACACACTCGGGCGCGTACCGGAATTCTGAGTTTGGGGAGGTTCCGTCCTATGTCTGCAGCGCCTGGGATCTGATAGGAGCCCTCCGCGTTTCTTCCCCGAGTGTCTCCTTGTGCGGGCTAATGTGGAAAGGCGGGGGATGGGCTGGAAACGCAGGTAGCATATAGTGCCCCCTCTGGACAGATCAGGTAAGTAGCGGATTTTCCCTGCAAGGGAACACCTGTGACACCAGGCACCTGCGTGGAGGGAGGCCCAAAACCACTCCCAATCACTCGGGCGCGTTCCGGAATTCTGAGTGTAGCGAGGTTCCATCCTTTGTCTGCAGCGCCTGATATCTACTAGGAGCCCTCCGCGTGTCTTCCCAGAGTGTCTCCTAGTGCGGGCTGCCGGGGAAAGGCGGGGGTTGTGCTGGAAATGCAGCTAGCATCTAGTGGCTCCCCCTGGACAGATCAGGTAATTAGCGGACTTCCCTCTGCCAGGGAACACCTGTGACACCAGGCAGCTGCGTGGAGGGTGGCCCCAAACCTCCCCCAACCCACTCGGCCGCGTTCCGGAATTCTGAGTTTTGGAAGGTTCCGTCCTCACTCTGCAGCGCCTGAGATCTGCTAGGAGCCCTCCACGTTTCTTCCCCGAGTGTCTCCTTGTGCGGGCAATGGTGGAAATGCGGGGGATGGGCTGGAAATGCAGCTAGCATCTAGTGCCTCCCCCTGGACATATCAGGTAATTAGCGGAATTCCCTCTGCCAGGGAACACCTGTGAAACCAGGCAGCTGCGTGGAGGGTGGACCCAAACCTCACCCACCCACTCGGACGTGTTCCGGAATTCTGAGAGTGGCAAGGTTCCTTCCTTTGTCTGCAGAGCCTGGGATCTGCTAGGAGCCCTCCGCGTGTCTTCCCTGAGTGTCTCCTAGTATGGGCTAAAGGGGAAATGCGGGGGATGGGCTGGAAATGCAGGTAGCATCTAGTGCCTCCCCCTGAAGAGATGAGGTAATTAGCGGTCTTCCCCCTGCCAGGGAACACCTGTGACATCAGGCAGCTGCGTGAAGGGCAGCTCAAAACCTCCCCCAAACACTCGGCCGCGTTCCGGAATTCTGAGTGTGGCGAGGTTCCGTCTTCTGTCTGCAGCGCCTGTGATCTCTTAGTAGCACTCCGCTTGTCTTCCCCGAGTGTCCCCTAGTGCGGGCTGCCGGGGAAAGGCGGGGGTTGGGCTGGAAAAGCAGCTAGCATCTAGTGACTACCCCTGGACAGTTGAGGTAATTAGCGGACTTCCCTCTGCCAGGGAACACCTGTAAAACCAGGCAGCTGAGTCGTGCGCAGCCCCAAACCTCCCACACCCACTCCGCCTCGTTCCGGATTTCTGAGTGTGGCGAGGTTCCGTCCTCTGTCTGCAGCGCCTAGGATCACCTAGGAGCACTCCGCGTGTCTTTCCCGAGTGACTCTTATGTGAGATGCCGGGGAAAGGCTGGGGTTGGGCTGGAAATGCAGGTAGCTTCTAGTGCCTCCTCCTGCACAGATCAGGTAATTAGCGGACTTCCCTCTGCCAGGGAACACCTGTGACACCAGGCAGCTGCGTGGAGGGCGGCCCCAAACCTCCCCCAACCCACTCGGCCGCGTTCCGGAATTCTGAGTTTGGGGAGGTTCCGTCCTAACTCTGCAGGGCCTGGGATCACCTAGGAGCCCTCCGCTTGTCTTTCCCAAGTGTCACCTAGTGCGGGCTGCCGGGGAAAGGCGGCGGTTGGGCTGGAAATGCAGCTAGCATCTAGTGCCTCCCCCTGGACAGATCAGGTAATTAGTTGACTTCCCTCTGCGACGGAACACCTGTGACACCAGGCAGCTGCGTGGAGGGCAGCCCCAAACCTCACCCAACCACTCGGCCGCGTTCCGGAATTCTGAGAGTGGCGAGGTTCCGTCATTTGTCTGCAGCACCTGTGATCTCCTAGGAGCCCTCCGCGTGTTTTCGCCGAGTGTCTCCTAGTGCGGGCTGCCGGGGAAAGGCGGGGGTTAGGCTGGAAAAGCAGCTAGAATCTAGTGCCTCCCCCTGGACAGATGAGGTAATTAGCGGACTTCCCCTTTCTAGGGAACACCTGTGACAACAGGCAGCTGTGTGGGGTGCGGCCACAATCCTCCCCCACACACTCTGCCGCGTACCGGAATTCTGAGTTTGGGGAGGTTCCGTCCTATGTCTGCAGCACCTGGGATCTGCTAGGAGCCCTCCTCGTTTCTTCCCCGAGTGTCTCCTTGTGCGGGCTAACGTGGAAAGGTGGGGGATGTGCTGGAAACGCAGGTAGCATATAGTGCCCCCGCTGGACAGATCAGGTAATTAGCGGACTTCCCCCTGCCAGGGAACACCTGTGACACCAGGCAGCTGCGTGGAGGGCGGCCCCAAACCTCCCCCAACCCACTCGGCCGCGTTCCGGAATTCTGAGTTTGGGGAGGTTCCGTCCTAACTCTGCAGGGCCTGGGATCACCTAGGAGCCCTCCGCTTGTCTTTCCCAAGTGTCACCGAGTGCGGGCTGCCGGGGAAAGGCGGCGGTTGGGCTGGAAATGCAGCTAGCATCTAGTGCCTCCCCTGGACAGATCAGGTAATTAGTTGACTTCCCTCTGCGACGGAACACCTGTGACACCAGGCAGCTGCGTGGAGGGTGGACCCAAACCTCACCCACCCACTCGGACGCGTTCCGGAATTCTGAGAGTGGCAAGGTTCCTTCCTTTGTCTGCAGAGCCTGGGATCTGCTAGGAGCCCTCCGCGTGTCTTCCCCGAGTGTCTCCTAGTGAGGGCTAATGGGGAAAGGCGGGGGATGTGCTGGAAAAGCAGGTAGCATCTAGTGCCTCCCCCTGAATTGATGAGGTAATTAGCGGTCTTCCCCCTGCCAGGGAACACCTGTGACATCAGGCAGCTGCGTGAAGGGCAGCTCAAAACCTCCCCCACCCACTCGGCCGCGTTCCGGATTTCTGAGTGTGGCGAGGTTCCGTCCTCTGTCTGCAGCTCCTGGGATCTCTAGGAGCCCTCCGCGTGTCTTCCCCGAGTGTATCCTAGTGAGGGCTAATGGGGAAAGGCGGGGGATGTGCTGGAAAAGCAGGTAGCATCTAGTGCCTCCCCCTGGACAGATCAGGAAATTAGCGGACTTCCCCCTGCAAGGGAACAGTTGTGACACCAGGCAGCTGCTTGGTGTAAGGCCCAAAACCTCCCCCAAACTCTCGGGCGCGTTCCGGATTTCTGAGGGTGGCGAGGTTCCGTCCTCTGTCTGCAGCGCCTGGGATCACCTAGGAGCCCCCCGCGTGTCTTCCCCGAGTGACTCTTATGTGGGCTGCGGGGGAAAGGCGCGGGTTGGGCTGGAAAAGCAGGTAGCATCTAGTGTCTCCCCTGGAGAGATGAGGTAATTAGCGGACTTCCCCCAGCCATGGAACACCTGTAAAACTAGGCAGCTGCGTGGAAGGCGGCCCAAAACCTCCCCCAAACACTCGGCCGCGTTCGGGATTTCTGAGTGTGGCGAGGTTCCGTCCTCTGTCTGCAGCTACAGGGATCTCTAGGAGCCCTCCGCGTGTCTTACCCTAGTGACTTTTATGTGGGCTGCAGGGGATAGGCGGGGATTGGGCTGGAAACGCAGGTAGCATTTAGTGCCTCCCCCTGGACTGATGAGGTAATTAGCGGCCTTCCCCCTTCTAGGGAACACCTGTGACAACAGGCAGCTGCGTGGAGGGTGGCCCCAAACCTCCCCCACCCACTCGGCTGCTTTCCGGAATTCTGAGCATGGCGAGGTTCCGTCCTCTGTCTGCAGCGCATGGGATCTCCTAGGAGCTCTCCGCGTGTATTCCCCGGGAGGCTCCTAGTGCGGGCTGCCGGGGAAATGCGGGGGTTTGGCTGGAAATGCAGTTAGCTTCTAGTGCCTCACCCTGGACCGATGAGGTACTTAGCGGAATTCCCCCTGCAAGGGAACACCTGTGACACCAGGCAGCCGCGTGTATGGCAGCCCCAAACCTCCCCCACCCACTCGGGCGCGTTCCGGAATTCTGAGTGTGGCGAGGTTCCATCCTCTGTCTGCAGCGCCTGATATCTACTAGGAGCCCTCCGCGTGTCTTCCCAGAGTGTCTCCTAGTGCGGGCTGCCGGGGAAAGGCGGGGGTTGTGCTGGAAATGCAGCTAGCATCTAGTGGCTCCCCCTGGACAGATCAGGTAATTAGCGGACTTCCCTCTGCCAGGGAACACCTGTGACACCAGGCAGCTGCGTGGAGGCGGCCCCAAACCTCCCCCACCACTCGGCCTCGTTCCGGATTTCTGAGTGTGGAGAGGTTCCGTCCTCTGTCTGCAGGGCCTGGGATCACCTAGGAGCCCTCTGCTTGTCTTCCCCAAGTGTCACCTAGTGCGGGCTGCCGGGGAAATGCGGGGGTTGGGCTGGAAATGCAGGTAGCATTTAGTGCCTCCCCTGGAAAAATGAGGTAATTAGCGGAATTCCCTCTGCGACGGAACACCTGTGACACCAGGCAGCTGCGTGGAGGGCAGCCCCAAACCTCACCCAACCACTCGGCCGCGTTCCGGAATTCTGAGAGTGGCGAGGTTCCGTCATTTGTCTGCAGCACCTGTGATCTCCTAGGAGCCCTCCGCGTGTTTTCGCCGAGTGTCTCCTAGTGCGGGCTGCCGGGGAAAGGCGGGGGTTGGGCTGGAAAAGCAGCTAGAATCTAGTGCCTCCCCCTGGACAGATGAGGTAATTAGCGGACTTCCCCTTTCTAGGGAACACCTGTGACAACAGGCAGCTGTGTGGGGTGCGGCCACAATCCTCCCCCACACACTCTGCCGCGTACCGGAATTCTGAGTTTGGGGAGGTTCCGTCCTATGTCTGCAGCGCCTGGGATCTGCTAGGAGCCCTCCTCGTTTCTTCCCCGAGTGTCTCCTTGTGCGGGCTAACGTGGAAAGGCGGGGGATGTGCTGGAAACGCAGGTAGCATATAGTGCCCCCGCTGGACAGATCAGGTAATTAGCGGACTTCCCCCTGCCAGGGAACACCTGTGACACCAGGCAGCTGCGTGGAGGGAGGCCCAAAACCACCCCCAAACAATCGGGCGCGTTCCGGAATTCTGAGTGTGGCGAGGTTCCGTCCTATGTCTGCAGAGCCTGATATCTCCTAGGAGCCCTCCGCGTGTCTTCCCAAAGTGTCTCCTAGTGCGGGCTGCCGGGGAAAGGCGGGGTTGTGCTGGAAATGCAGCTAGCATCTAGTGGCTCCCCCTGGACATATCAGGTAATTAGCGGACTTCCCTCTGCCAGGGAACACCTGTGACACCAGGCAGCTGCGTGGAGGGCGGCCCCAAACCTCCCCCAACCCACTCGGCCGCGTTCCGGAATTCTGAGTTTGGGGAGGTTCCGTCCTAACTCTGCAGGGCCTGGGATCACCTAGGAGCCCTCCGCTTGTCTTTCCCAAGTGTCACCTAGTGCGGGCTGCCGGGGAAAGGCGGCGGTTGGGCTGGAAATGCAGCTAGCATCTAGTGCCTCCCCCTGGACAGATCAGGTAATTAGTTGACTTCCCTCTGCGACGGAACACCTGTGACACCAGGCAGCTGCGTGGAGTGTGGACCCAAACCTCACCCAACCACTCGGACGCGTTCCGGAATTCTGAGAGTGGCAAGGTTCCTTCCTTTGTCTGCAGAGCCTGGGATCTGCTAGAAGCCTTCCGCGTGTCTTCCCCGAGTGTCTCCTAGTATGGGCTAAAGGGGAAATGCGGGGGATGGGCTGGAAATGCAGGTAGCATCTAGTGCCTCCACCTGAATAGATGAGGTAATTAGCGGTCTTCCCCCTGCCAGGGAACACCTGTGACATCAGGCAGCTGCGTGAAGGGCAGCTCAAAACCTCCCCCACCCACTCGGCCGCGTTCCGGATTTCTGAGTGTGGCGAGGTTCCGTCCTCTGTCTGCAGCTCCTGGGATCTCTAGGAGCCCTCCGCGTGTCTTCCCCGAGTGTATCCTAGTGAGGGCTAATGGGGAAAGGCGGGGGATGTGCTGGAAAAGCAGGTAGCATCTAGTGCCTCCCCCTGGACAGATCAGGAAATTAGCGGACTTCCCTCTGCAAGGGAACAGTTGTGACACCAGGCAGCTGCTTGGTGTAAGGCCCAAAACCTCCCCCAAACTCTCGGGCGCGTTCCGGATTTCTGAGGGTGGCGAGGTTCCGTCCTCTGTCTGCAGCGCCTGGGATCACCTAGGAGCCCCCCGCGTGTCTTCCCCGAGTGACACTTATGTGGGCTGCGGGGGAAAGGCGCGGGTTGGGCTGGAAAAGCAGGTAGCATCTAGTGTCTCCCCTGGAGAAATGAGGTAATTAGCGGACTTCCCCCAGCCATGGAACACCTGTAAAACTAGGCAGCTGCGTGGAAGGCGGCCCAAAACCTCCCCCAAACACTCGGCCGCGTTCGGGATTTCTGAGTGTGGCGAGGTTCCGTCCTCTGTCTGCAGCTACAGGGATCTCTAGGAGCCCTCCGCGTGTCTTACCCTAGTGACTTTTATGTGGGCTGCAGGGGATAGGCGGGGATTGGGCTGGAAACGCAGGTAGCATTTAGTGCCTCCCCCTGGACTGATGAGGTAATTAGCGGCCTTCCCCCTTCTAGGGAACACCTGTGACAACAGGCAGCTGCGTGGAGGGTGGCCCCAAACCTCCCCCACCCACTCGGCTGCTTTCCGGAATTCTGAGCATGGCGAGGTTCCGTCCTCTGTCTGCAGCGCATGGGATCTCCTAGGAGCTCTCCGCGTGTATTCCCCGGGAGGCTCCTAGTGCGGGCTGCCGGGGAAATGCGGGGGTTTGGCTGGAAATGCAGTTAGCTTCTAGTGCCTCACCCTGGACCGATGAGGTACTTAGCGGAATTCCCCCTGCAAGGGAACACCTGTGACACCAGGCAGCCGCGTGTATGGCAGCCCCAAACCTCCCCCACCCACTCGGGCGCGTTCCGGAATTCTGAGTGTGGCGAGGTTCCATCCTCTGTCTGCAGCGCCTGATATCTACTAGGAGCCCTCCGCGTGTCTTCCCAGAGTGTCTCCTAGTGCGGGCTGCCGGGGAAAGGCGGGGGTTGTGCTGGAAATGCAGCTAGCATCTAGTGGCTCCCCCTGGACAGATCAGGTAATAAGCGGACTTCCCTCTGCCAGGGAACACCTGTGACACCAGGCAGCTGCGTGGAGGGCGGCCCCAAACCTCCCCCACCACTCGGCCTCGTTCCGGATTTCTGAGTGTGGAGAGGTTCCGTCCTCTGTCTGCAGGGCCTGGGATCACCTAGGAGCCCTCTGCTTGTCTTCCCCAAGTGTCACCTAGTGCGGGCTGCCGGGGAAATGCGGGGGTTGGGCTGGAAATGCAGGTAGCATTTAGTGCCTCCCCTGGAAAAATGAGGTAATTAGCAGAATTCCCTCTGCGACGGAACACCTGTGACACCAGGCAGCTGCGTGGAGGGCAGCCCCAAACCTCACCCAACCACTCGGCCGCGTTCCGGAATTCTGAGAGTGGCGAGGTTCCGTCATTTGTCTGCAGCACCTGTGATCTCCTAGGAGCCCTCCGCGTGTTTTCGCCGAGTGTCTCCTAGTGCGGGCTGCCGGGGAAAGGCGGGGGTTGGGCTGGAAAAGCAGCTAGAATCTAGTGCCTCCCCCTGGACAGATGAGGTAATTAGCGGACTTCCCCTTTCTAGGGAACACCTGTGACAACAGGCAGCTGTGTGGGGTGCGGCCACAATCCTCCCCCACACACTCTGCCGCGTACCGGAATTCTGAGTTTGGGGAGGTTCCGTCCTATGTCTGCAGCGCCTGGGATCTGCTAGGAGCCCTCCTCGTTTCTTCCCCGATTGTCTCCTTGTGCGGGCTAACGTGGAAAGGCGGGGGATGTGCTGGAAACGCAGGTAGCATATAGTGCCCCCGCTGGACAGATCAGGAAATTAGCGGAATTCCCCCTGCCAGGGAACACCTGTGACACCAGGCAGCTGCGTGGAGGGAGGCCCAAAACCACCCCCAAACACTCGGTCGCGTTCCGGAATTCTGAGTGTGGCGAGGTTCCGTCCTATGTCTGCAGAGCCTGATATCTCCTAGGAGCCCTCCGCGTGTCTTCCCAAAGTGTCTCCTAGTGCGGGCTGCCGGGGAAAGGCGGGGGTTGTGCTGGAAATGCAGCTAGCATCTAGTGGCTCCCCCTGGACATATCAGGTAATTAGCGGACTTCCCTCTGCCAGGGAACACCTGTGACAACAGGCAGCTGCGTGGAGGGCGGCCCCAAACCTCCCCCAACCCACTCGGCCGCGTTCCGGAATTCTGAGTTTGGGGAGGTTCCGTCCTAACTCTGCAGGGCCTGGGATCACCTAGGAGCCCTCCGCTTGTCTTTCCCAAGTGTAACCGAGTGCGGGCTGCCGGGGAAAGGCGGCGGTTGGGCTGGAAATGCAGCTAGCATCTAGTGCCTCCCCCTGGACAGATCAGGTAATTAGTTGACTTCCCTCTGCGACGGAACACCTGTGACACCAGGCAGCTGCGTGGAGGGTGGACCCAAACCTCACCCACCCACTCGGACGCGTTCCGGAATTCTGAGAGTGGCAAGGTTCCTTCCTTTGTCTGCAGAGCCTGGGATCTGCTAGGAGCCCTCCGCGTGTCTTCCCCGAGTGTCTCCTAGTGAGGGCTAATGGGGAAAGGCGGGGGATGTGCTGGAAAAGCAGGTAGCATCTAGTGCCTCCCCCTGAATAGATGAGGTAATTAGCGGTCTTCCCCCTGCCAGGGAACACCTGTGACATCAGGCAGCTGCGTGAAGGGCAGCTCAAAACCTCCCCCACCCACTCGGCCGCGTTCCGGATTTCTGAGTGTGGCGAGGTTCCGTCCTCTGTCTGCAGCTCCTGGGATCTCTAGGAGCCCTCCGCGTGTCTTCCCCGAGTGTATCCTAGTGAGGGCTAATGGGGAAAGGCGGGGGATGTGCTGGAAAAGCAGGTAGCATCTAGTGCCTCCCCCTGGACAGATCAGGAAATTAGCGGACTTCCCCCTGCAAGGGAACAGTTGTGACACCAGGCAGCTGCTTGGTGTAAGGCCCAAAACCTCCCCCAAACTCTCGGGCGCGTTCCGGATTTCTGAGGGTGGCGAGGTTCCGTCCTCTGTCTGCAGCGCCTGGGATCACCTAGGAGCCCCCCGCGTGTCTTCCCCGAGTGACTCTTATGTGGGCTGCGGGGGAAAGGCGCGGGTTGGGCTGGAAAAGCAGGTAGCATCTAGTGTCTCCCCTGGAGAGATGAGGTAATTAGCGGACTTCCCCCAGCCATGGAACACCTGTAAAACTAGGCAGCTGCGTGGAAGGCGGCCCAAAACCTCCCCCAAACACTCGGCCGCGTTCGGGATTTCTGAGTGTGGCGAGGTTCCGTCCTCTGTCTGCAGCTACAGGGATCTCTAGGAGCCCTCCGCGTGTCTTACCCTAGTGACTTTTATGTGGGCTGCAGGGGATAGGCGGGGATTGGGCTGGAAACGCAGGTAGCATTTAGTGCCTCCCCCTGGACTGATGAGGTAATTAGCGGCCTTCCCCCTTCTAGGGAACACCTGTGACAACAGGCAGCTGCGTGGAGGGTGGCCCCAAACCTCCCCCACCCACTCGGCTGCTTTCCGGAATTCTGAGCATGGCGAGGTTCCGTCCTCTGTCTGCAGCGCATGGGATCTCCTAGGAGCTCTCCGCGTGTATTCCCCGGGAGGCTCCTAGTGCGGGCTGCCGGGGAAATGCGGGGGTTTGGCTGGAAATGCAGTTAGCTTCTAGTGCCTCACCCTGGACCGATGAGGTACTTAGCGGAATTCCCCCTGCAAGGGAACACCTGTGACACCAGGCAGCCGCGTGTATGGCAGCCCCAAACCTCCCCCACCCACTCGGGCGCGTTCCGGAATTCTGAGTGTGGCGAGGTTCCATCCTCTGTCTGCAGCGCCTGATATCTACTAGGAGCCCTCCGCGTGTCTTCCCAGAGTGTCTCCTAGTGCGGGCTGCCGGGGAAAGGCGGGGGTTGTGCTGGAAATGCAGCTAGCATCTAGTGGCTCCCCCTGGACAGATCAGGTAATTAGCGGACTTCCCTCTGCCAGGGAACACCTGTGACACCAGGCAGCTGCGTGGAGGGCGGCCCCAAACCTCCCCCACCACTCGGCCTCGTTCCGGATTTCTGAGTGTGGAGAGGTTCCGTCCTCTGTCTGCAGGGCCTGGGATCACCTAGGAGCCCTCTGCTTGTCTTCCCCAAGTGTCACCTAGTGCGGGCTGCCGGGGAAATGCGGGGGTTGGGCTGGAAATGCAGGTAGCATTTAGTGCCTCCCCTGGAAAAATGAGGTAATTAGCGGAATTCCCTCTGCGACGGAACACCTGTGACACCAGGCAGCTGCGTGGAGGGCAGCCCCAAACCTCACCCAACCACTCGGCCGCGTTCCGGAATTCTGAGAGTGGCGAGGTTCCGTCATTTGTCTGCAGCACCTGTGATCTCCTAGGAGCCCTCCGCGTGTTTTCGCCGAGTGTCTCCTAGTGCGGGCTGCCGGGGAAAGGCGGGGGTTGGGCTGGAAAAGCAGCTAGAATCTAGTGCCTCCCCCTGGACAGATGAGGTAATTAGCGGACTTCCCCTTTCTAGGGAACACCTGTGACAACAGGCAGCTGTGTGGGGTGCGGCCACAATCCTCCCCCACACACTCTGCCGCGTACCGGAATTCTGAGTTTGGGGAGGTTCCGTCCTATGTCTGCAGCGCCTGGGATCTGCTAGGAGCCCTCCTCGTTTCTTCCCCGAGTGTCTCCTTGTGCGGGCTAACGTGGAAAGGCGGGGGATGTGCTGGAAACGCAGGTAGCATATAGTGCCCCGCTGGACAGATCAGGTAATTAGCGGACTTCCCCCTGCCAGGGAACACCTGTGACACCAGGCAGCTGCGTGGAGGGAGGCCCAAAACCACCCCCAAACACTCGGGCGCGTTCCGGAATTCTGAGTGTGGCGAGGTTCCGTCCTATGTCTGCAGAGCCTGATATCTCCTAGGAGCCCTCCGCGTGTCTTCCCAAAGTGTCTCCTAGTGCGGGCTGCCGGGGAAAGGCGGGGGTTGTGCTGGAAATGCAGCTAGCATCTAGTGGCTCCCCCTGGACATATCAGGTAATTAGCGGACTTCCCTCTGCCAGGGAACACCTGTGACACCAGGCAGCTGCGTGGAGGGCGGCCCCAAACCTCCCCCAACCCACTCGGCCGCGTTCCGGAATTCTGAGTTTGGGGAGGTTCCGTCCTAACTCTGCAGGGCCTGGGATCACCTAGGAGCCCTCCGCTTGTCTTTCCCAAGTGTAACCTAGTGCGGGCTGCCGGGGAAAGGCGGCGGTTGGGCTGGAAATGCAGCTAGCATCTAGTGCCTCCCCCTGGACAGATCAGGTAATTAGTTGACTTCCCTCTGCGACGGAACACCTGTGACACCAGGCAGCTGCGTGGAGGGTGGACCCAAACCTCACCCAACCACTCGGACGCGTTCCGGAATTCTGAGAGTGGCAAGGTTCCTTCCTTTGTCTGCAGAGCCTGGGATCTGCTAGAAGCCTTCCGCGTGTCTTCCCCGAGTGTCTCCTAGTATGGGCTAAAGGGGAAATGCGGGGGATGGGCTGGAAATGCAGGTAGCATCTAGTGCCTCCACCTGAATAGATGAGGTAATTAGCGGTCTTCCCCCTGCCAGGGAACACCTGTGACATCAGGCAGCTGCGTGAAGGGCAGCTCAAAACCTCCCCCACCCACTCGGCCGCGTTCCGGATTTCTGAGTGTGGCGAGGTTCCGTCCTCTGTCTGCAGCTCCTGGGATCTCTAGGAGCCCTCCGCGTGTCTTCCCCGAGTGTATCCTAGTGAGGGCTAATGGGGAAAGGCGGGGGATGTGCTGGAAAAGCAGGTAGCATCTAGTGCCTCCCCCTGGACAGATCAGGAAATTAGCAGACTTCCCTCTGCAAGGGAACAGTTGTGACACCAGGCAGCTGCTTGGTGTAAGGCCCAAAACCTCCCCCAAACTCTCGGGCGCGTTCCGGATTTCTGAGGGTGGCGAGGTTCCGTCCTCTGTCTGCAGCGCCTGGGATCACCTAGGAGCCCCCCGCGTGTCTTCCCCGAGTGACACTTATGTGGGCTGCGGGGGAAAGGCGCGGGTTGGGCTGGAAAAGCAGGTAGCATCTAGTGTCTCCCCTGGAGAAATGAGGTAATTAGCGGACTTCCCCCAGCCATGGAACACCTGTAAAACTAGGCAGCTGCGTGGAAGGCGGCCCAAAACCTCCCCCAAACACTCGGCCGCGTTCGGGATTTCTGAGTGTGGCGAGGTTCCGTCCTCTGTCTGCAGCTACAGGGATCTCTAGGAGCCCTCCGCGTGTCTTACCCTAGTGACTTTTATGTGGGCTGCAGGGGATAGGCGGGGATTGGGCTGGAAACGCAGGTAGCATTTAGTGCCTCCCCCTGGACTGATGAGGTAATTAGCGGCCTTCCCCCTTCTAGGGAACACCTGTGACAACAGGCAGCTGCGTGGAGGGTGGCCCCAAACCTCCCCCACCCACTCGGCTGCTTTCCGGAATTCTGAGCATGGCGAGGTTCCGTCCTCTGTCTGCAGCGCATGGGATCTCCTAGGAGCTCTCCGCGTGTATTCCCCGGGAGGCTCCTAGTGCGGGCTGCCGGGGAAATGCGGGGGTTTGGCTGGAAATGCAGTTAGCTTCTAGTGCCTCACCCTGGACCGATGAGGTACTTAGCGGAATTCCCCCTGCAAGGGAACACCTGTGACACCAGGCAGCCGCGTGTATGGCAGCCCCAAACCTCCCCCACCCACTCGGGCGCGTTCCGGAATTCTGAGTGTGGCGAGGTTCCATCCTCTGTCTGCAGCGCCTGATATCTACTAGGAGCCCTCCGCGTGTCTTCCCAGAGTGTCTCCTAGTGCGGGCTGCCGGGGAAAGGCGGGGGTTGTGCTGGAAATGCAGCTAGCATCTAGTGGCTCCCCCTGGACAGATCAGGTAATTAGCGGACTTCCCTCTGCCAGGGAACACCTGTGACACCAGGCAGCTGCGTGGAGGGCGGCCCCAAACCTCCCCCACCACTCGGCCTCGTTCCGGATTTCTGAGTGTGGAGAGGTTCCGTCCTCTGTCTGCAGGGCCTGGGATCACCTAGGAGCCCTCTGCTTGTCTTCCCCAAGTGTCACCTAGTGCGGGCTGCCGGGGAAATGCGGGGGTTGGGCTGGAAATGCAGGTAGCATTTAGTGCCTCCCCTGGAAAAATGAGGTAATTAGCGGAATTCCCTCTGCGACGGAACACCTGTGACACCAGGCAGCTGCGTGGAGGGCAGCCCCAAACCTCACCCAACCACTCGGCCGCGTTCCGGAATTCTGAGAGTGGCGAGGTTCCGTCATTTGTCTGCAGCACCTGTGATCTCCTAGGAGCCCTCCGCGTGTTTTCGCCGAGTGTCTCCTAGTGCGGGCTGCCGGGGAAAGGCGGGGGTTGGGCTGGAAAAGCAGCTAGAATCTAGTGCCTCCCCCTGGACAGATGAGGTAATTAGCGGACTTCCCCTTTCTAGGGAACACCTGTGACAACAGGCAGCTGTGTGGGGTGCGGCCACAATCCTCCCCCACACACTCTGCCGCGTACCGGAATTCTGAGTTTGGGGAGGTTCCGTCCTATGTCTGCAGCGCCTGGGATCTGCTAGGAGCCCTCCTCGTTTCTTCCCCGATTGTCTCCTTGTGCGGGCTAACGTGGAAAGGCGGGGGATGTGCTGGAAACGCAGGTAGCATATAGTGCCCCCGCTGGACAGATCAGGAAATTAGCGGAATTCCCCCTGCCAGGGAACACCTGTGACACCAGGCAGCTGCGTGGAGGGAGGCCCAAAACCACCCCCAAACACTCGGTCGCGTTCCGGAATTCTGAGTGTGGCGAGGTTCCGTCCTATGTCTGCAGAGCCTGATATCTCCTAGGAGCCCTCCGCGTGTCTTCCCAAAGTGTCTCCTAGTGCGGGCTGCCGGGGAAAGGCGGGGGTTGTGCTGGAAATGCAGCTAGCATCTAGTGGCTCCCCCTGGACATATCAGGTAATTAGCGGACTTCCCTCTGCCAGGGAACACCTGTGACACCAGGCAGCTGCGTGGAGGGCTGCCCCAAACCTCCCCCAACCCACTCGGCCGCGTTCCGGAATTCTGAGTTTGGGGAGGTTCCGTCCTAACTCTGCAGGGCCTGGGATCACCTAGGAGCCCTCCGCTTGTCTTTCCCAAGTGTCACCTAGTGCGGGCTGCCGGGGAAAGGCGGCGGTTGGGCTGGAAATGCAGCTAGCATCTAGTGCCTCCCCCTGGACAGATCAGGTAATTAGTTGACTTCCCTCTGCGACGGAACACCTGTGACACCAGGCAGCTGCGTGGAGTGTGGACCCAAACCTCACCCAACCACTCGGACGCGTTCCGGAATTCTGAGAGTGGCAAGGTTCCTTCCTTTGTCTGCAGAGCCTGGGATCTGCTAGGAGCCCTCCGCGTGTCTTCCCCGAGTGTCTCCTAGTATGGGCTAAAGGGGAAATGCGGGGGATGGGCTGGAAATGCAGGTAGCATCTAGTGCATCCACCTGAATAGATGAGGTAATTAGCGGTCTTCCCCCTGCCAGGGAACACCTGTGACATCAGGCAGCTGCGTGAAGGGCAGCTCAAAACCTCCCCCACCCACTCGTCCGCTTTCCGGATTTCTGAGTGTGGCGAGGTTCCGTCCTCTGTCTGCAGCTCCTGGGATCTCTAGGAGCCCTCCGCGTGTCTTCCCCGAGTGTATCCTAGTGAGGGCTAATGGGGAAAGGCGGGGGATGTGCTGGAAAAGCAGGTAGCATCTAGTGCCTCCCCCTGGACAGATCAGGAAATTAGCGGACTTCCCCCTGCAAGGGAACAGTTGTGACACCAGGCAGCTGCTTGGTGTAAGGCCCAAAACCTCCCCCAAACTCTCGGGCGCGTTCCGGATTTCTGAGGGTGGCGAGGTTCCGTCCTCTGTCTGCAGCGCCTGGGATCACCTAGGAGCCCCCCGCGTGTCTTCCCCGAGTGACACTTATGTGGGCTGCGGGGGAAAGGCGCGGGTTGGGCTGGAAAAGCAGGTAGCATCTAGTGTCTCCCCTGGAGAGATGAGGTAATTAGCGGACTTCCCCCAGCCATGGAACACCTGTAAAACAAGGCAGCTGCGTGGAAGGCGGCCCAAAACCTCCCCCAAACACTCGGCCGCGTTCGGGATTTCTGAGTGTGGCGAGGTTCCGTCCTCTGTCTGCAGCTACAGGGATCTCTAGGAGCCCTCCGCGTGTCTTACCCTAGTGACTTTTATGTGGGCTGCAGGGGATAGGCGGGGATTGGGCTGGAAACGCAGGTAGCATTTAGTGCCTCCCCCTGGACTGATGAGGTAATTAGCGGCCTTCCCCCTTCTAGGGAACACCTGTGACAACAGGCAGCTGCGTGGAGGGTGGCCCCAAACCTCCCCCACCCACTCGGCTGCTTTCCGGAATTCTGAGCATGGCGAGGTTCCGTCCTCTGTCTGCAGCACATGGGATCTCCTAGGAGCTCTCCGCGTGTATTCCCCGGGAGGCTCCTAGTGCGGGCTGCCGGGGAAATGCGGGGGTTTGCCTGGAAATGCAGTTAGCTTCTAGTGCCTCACCCTGGACAGATGAGGTACTTAGCGGAATTCCCCCTGCAAGGGAACACCTGTGACACCAGGCAGCCGCGTGTATGGCAGCCCCAAACCTCCCCCACCCACTCGGGCGCGTTCCGGAATTCTGAGTGTGGCGAGGTTCCATCCTCTGTCTGCAGCGCCTGATATCTACTAGGAGCCCTCCGCGTGTCTTCCCCGAGTGTCTCCTAGTATGGGCTAAAGGGGAAATGCGGGGGATGGGCTGGAAATGCAGGTAGCATCTAGTGCCTCCACCTGAATAGATGAGGTAATTAGCGGTCTTCCCCCTGCCAGGGAACACCTGTGACATCAGGCAGCTGCGTGAAGGGCAGCTCAAAACCTCCCCCACCCACTCGGCCGCGTTCCGGATTTCTGAGTGTGGCGAGGTTCCGTCCTCTGTCTGCAGCTCCTGGGATCTCTAGGAGCCCTCCGCGTGTCTTCCCCGAGTGTATCCTAGTGAGGGCTAATGGGGAAAGGCGGGGGATGTGCTGGAAAAGCAGGTAGCATCTAGTGCCTCCCCCTGGACAGATCAGGAAATTAGCGGACTTCCCCCTGCAAGGGAACAGTTGTGACACCAGGCAGCTGCTTGGTGTAAGGCCCAAAACCTCCCCCAAACTCTCGGGCGCGTTCCGGATTTCTGAGGGTGGCGAGGTTCCGTCCTCTGTCTGCAGCGCCTGGGATCACCTAGGAGCCCCCCGCGTGTCTTCCCCGAGTGACACTTATGTGGGCTGCGGGGGAAAGGCGCGGGTTGGGCTGGAAAAGCAGGTAGCATCTAGTGTCTCCCCTGGAGAGATGAGGTAATTAGCGGACTTCCCCCAGCCATGGAACACCTGTAAAACTAGGCAGCTGCGTGGAAGGCGGCCCAAAACCTCCCCCAAACACTCGGCCGCGTTCGGGATTTCTGAGTGTGGCGAGGTTCCGTCCTCTGTCTGCAGCTACAGGGATCTCTAGGAGCCCTCCGCGTGTCTTACCCTAGTGACTTTTATGTGGGCTGCAGGGGATAGGCGGGGATTGGGCTGGAAACGCAGGTAGCATTTAGTGCCTCCCCCTGGACTGATGAGGTAATTAGCGGCCTTCCCCCTTCTAGGGAACACCTGTGACAACAGGCAGCTGCGTGGAGGGTGGCCCCAAACCTCCCCCACCCACTCGGCTGCTTTCCGGAATTCTGAGCATGGCGAGGTTCCGTCCTCTGTCTGCAGCACATGGGATCTCCTAGGAGCTCTCCGCGTGTATTCCCCGGGAGGCTCCTAGTGCGGGCTGCCGGGGAAATGCGGGGGTTTGCCTGGAAATGCAGTTAGCTTCTAGTGCCTCACCCTGGACAGATGAGGTACTTAGCGGAATTCCCCCTGCAAGGGAACACCTGTGACACCAGGCAGCCGCGTGTATGGCAGCCCCAAACCTCCCCCACCCACTCGGGCGCGTTCCGGAATTCTGAGTGTGGCGAGGTTCCATCCTCTGTCTGCAGCGCCTGATATCTACTAGGAGCCCTCCGCGTGTCTTCCCCGAGTGTCTCCTAGTATGGGCTAAATGAAAAATGCGGGGGATGGGCTGGAAATGCAGGTAGCATCTAGTGCCTCCACCTGAATAGATGAGGTAATTAGCGGTCTTCCCCCTGCCAGGGAACACCTGTGACATCAGGCAGCTGCGTGAAGGGCAGCTCAAAACCTCCCCCACCCACTCGGCCGCGTTCCGGATTTCTGAGTGTGGCGAGGTTCCGTCCTCTGTCTGCAGCTCCTGGGATCTCTAGGAGCCCTCCGCGTGTCTTCCCCGAGTGTATCCTAGTGAGGGCTAATGGGGAAAGGCGGGGGATGTGCTGGAAAAGCAGGTAGCATCTAGTGCCTCCCCCTGGACAGATCAGGAAATTAGCGGACTTCCCCCTGCAAGGGAACAGTTGTGACACCAGGCAGCTGCTTGGTGTAAGGCCCAAAACCTCCCCCAAACTCTCGGGCGCGTTCCGGATTTCTGAGGGTGGCGAGGTTCCGTCCTCTGTCTGCAGCGCCTGGGATCACCTAGGAGCCCCCCGCGTGTCTTCCCCGAGTGACACTTATGTGGGCTGCGGGGGAAAGGCGCGGGTTGGGCTGGAAAAGCAGGTAGCATCTAGTGTCTCCCCTGGAGAGATGAGGTAATTAGCGGACTTCCCCCAGCCATGGAACACCTGTAAAACTAGGCAGCTGCGTGGAAGGCGGCCCAAAACCTCCCCCAAACACTCGGCCGCGTTCGGGATTTCTGAGTGTGGCGAGGTTCCGTCCTCTGTCTGCAGCTACAGGGATCTCTAGGAGCCCTCCGCGTGTCTTACCCTAGTGACTTTTATGTGGGCTGCAGGGGATAGGCGGGGATTGGGCTGGAAACGCAGGTAGCATTTAGTGCCTCCCCCTGGACTGATGAGGTAATTAGCGGCCTTCCCCCTTCTAGGGAACACCTGTGACAACAGGCAGCTGCGTGGAGGGTGGCCCCAAACCTCCCCCACCCACTCGGCTGCTTTCCGGAATTCTGAGCATGGCGAGGTTCCGTCCTCTGTCTGCAGCGCATGGGATCTCCTAGGAGCTCTCCGCGTGTATTCCCCGGGAGGCTCCTAGTGCGGGCTGCCGGGGAAATGCGGGGGTTTGGCTGGAAATGCAGTTAGCTTCTAGTGCCTCACCCTGGACCGATGAGGTACTTAGCGGAATTCCCCCTGCAAGGGAACACCTGTGACACCAGGCAGCCGCGTGTATGGCAGCCCCAAACCTCCCCCACCCACTCGGGCGCGTTCCGGAATTCTGAGTGTGGCGAGGTTCCATCCTCTGTCTGCAGCGCCTGATATCTACTAGGAGCCCTCCGCGTGTCTTCCCAGAGTGTCTCCTAGTGCGGGCTGCCGGGGAAAGGCGGGGGTTGTGCTGGAAATGCAGCTAGCATCTAGTGGCTCCCCCTGGACAGATCAGGTAATTAGCGGACTTCCCTCTGCCAGGGAACACCTGTGACACCAGGCAGCTGCGTGGAGGGCGGCCCCAAACCTCCCCCACCACTCGGCCTCGTTCCGGATTTCTGAGTGTGGAGAGGTTCCGTCCTCTGTCGGCAGGGCCTGGGATCACCTAGGAGCCCTCTGCTTGTCTTCCCCAAGTGTCACCTAGTGCGGGCTGCCGGGGAAATGCGGGGGTTGGGCTGGAAATGCAGGTAGCATTTAGTGCCTCCCCTGGAAAAATGAGGTAATTAGCGGAATTCCCTCTGCGACGGAACACCTTTGACACCAGGCAGCTGCGTGGAGGGCAGCCCCAAACCTCACACAACCACTCGGCCGCGTTCCGGAATTCTGAGAGTGGCGAGGTTCCGTCGTTTGTCTGCAGCACCTGTGATCTCCTAGGAGCCCTCCGCGTGTTTTCGCCGAGTGTCTCCTAGTGCGGGCTGCCGGGGAAAGGCGGGGGTTGGGCTGGAAAAGCAGCTAGAATCTAGTGCCTCCCCCTGGACAGATGAGGTAATTAGCGGACTTCCCCTTTCTAGGGAACACCTGTGACAACAGGCAGCTGTGTGGGGTGCGGCCACAATCCTCCCCCACACACTCTGCCGCGTACCGGAATTCTGAGTTTGGGGAGGTTCCGTCCTATGTCTGCAGCGCCTGGGATCTGCTAGGAGCCCTCCTCGTTTCTTCCCCGAGTGTCTCCTTGTGCGGGCTAACGTGGAAAGGCGGGGGATGTGCTGGAAACGCAGGTAGCATATAGTGCCCCCGCTGGACAGATCAGGTAATTAGCGGACTTCCCCCTGCCAGGGAACACCTGTGACACCAGGCAGCTGCGTGGAGGGAGGCCCAAAACCACCCCCAAACACTCGGTCCCGTTCCGGAATTCTGATTGTGGCGAGGTTCCGTCCTATGTCTGCAGAGCCTGATATCTCCTAGGAGCCCTCCGCGTGTCTTCCCAAAGTGTCTCCTAGTGCGGTCTGCCGGGGAAAGGCGGCGGTTGTGCTGGAAATGCAGCTAGCATCTAGTGGCTCCCCCTGGACATATCAGGTAATTAGCGGACTTCCCTCTGCCAGGGAACAGCTGTGACACCAGGCAGCTGCGTGGAGGGCGGCCCCAAACCTCCCCCAACCCACTAGGCAGCGTTCCGGAATTCTGAGTTTGGAGAGGTTCCGTCCTAACTCTGCAGGGCCTGGGATCACCTAGGAGCCCTCCGCTTGTCTTTCCCAAGTGTCACCTAGTGCGGGCTGCCGGGGAAAGGCGGCGGTTGGGCTGGAAATGCAGCTAGCATCTAGTGCCTCCCCCTGGACAGATCAGGTAATTAGTTGACTTCCCTCTGCGACGGAACACCTGTGACACCAGGCAGCTGCGTGGAGTGTGGACCCAAAACTCACCCAACCACTCGGACGCGTTCCGGAATTCTGAGAGTGGCAAGGTTCCTTCCTTTGTCTGCAGAGCCTGGGATCTGCTAGGAGCCCGCCGCGTGTCTTCCCCGAGTGTCTCCTAGTATGGGCTAAAGGGGAAATGCGGGGGATGGGCTGGAAATGCAGGTAGCATCTAGTGCCTCCACCTGAATAGATGAGGTAATTAGCGGTCTTCCCCCTGCCAGGGAACACCTGTGACATCAGGCAGCTGCGTGAAGGGCAGCTCAAAACCTCCCCCACCCACTCGGCCGCGTTCCGGATTTCTGAGTGTGGCGAGGTTCCGTCCTCTGTCTGCAGCTCCTGGGATCTCTAGGAGCCCTCCGCGTGTCTTCCCCGAGTGTATCCTAGTGAGGGCTAATGGGGAAAGGCGGGGGATATGCTGGAAAAGCAGGTAGCATCTAGTGCCTCCCCCTGGACAGATCAGGAAATTAGCGGACTTCCCCCTGCAAGGGAACAGTTGTGACACCAGGCAGCTGCTTGGTGTAAGGCCCAAAACCTCCCCCAAACTCTCGGGCGCGTTCCAGATTTCTGAGGGTGGCGAGGTTCCGTCCTCTGTCTGCAGCGCCTGGGATCACCTAGGAGCCCCCCGCGTGTCTTCCCCGAGTGACTCTTATGTGGGCTGCGGGGGAAAGGCGCGGGTTGGGCTGGAAAAGCAGGTAGCATCTAGTGTCTCCCCTGGAGAGATGAGGTAATCAGCGGAATTCCCCCAGCCATGGAACACCTGTAAAACTAGGCAGCTGCGTGGAAGGCGGCCCAAAACCTCACCCAAACACTCGGCCGCGTTCGGGATTTCTGAGTGTGGCGAGGTTCCGTCCTCTGTCTGCAGCTACAGGGATCTCTAGGAGCCCTCCGCGTGTCTTACCCTAGTGAGTTTTATGTGGGCTGCAGGGGATAGGCGGGGATTGGGCTGGAAACGCAGGTAGCATTTAGTGCCTCCCCCTGGACTGATGAGGTAATTAGCGGCCTTCCCCCTTCTAGGGAACACCTGTGACAACAGGCAGCTGCGTGGAGGGTGGCCCCAAACCTCCCCCACCCACTCGGCTGCTTTCCGGAATTCTGAGCATGGCGAGGTTCCGTCCTCTGTCTGCAGCGCATGGGATCTCCTAGGAGCTCTCCGCGTGTATTCCCCGGGAGGCTCCTAGTGCGGGCTGCCGGGGAAATGCGGGGGTTTGGCTGGAAATGCAGTTAGCTTCTAGTGCCTCACCCTGGACCGATGAGGTACTTAGCGGAATTCCCCCTGCAAGGGAACACCTGTGACACCAGGCAGCCGCGTGTATGGCAGCCCCAAACCTCCCCCACCCACTCGGGCGCGTTCCGGAATTCTGAGTGTGGCGAGGTTCCATCCTCTGCCTGCAGCGCCTGATATCTACTAGGAGCCCTCCGCGTGTCTTCCCAGAGTGTCTCCTAGTGCGGGCTGCCGGGGAAAGGCGGGGGTTGTGCTGGAAATGCAGCTAGCATCTAGTGGCTCCCCCTGGACAGATCAGGTAATTAGCGGACTTCCCTCTGCCAGTGAACACCTGTGACACCAGGCAGCTGCGTGGAGGGCGGCCCCAAACCTCCCCCAACCCACTAGGCCGCGTTCCGGAATTCTGAGTTTGGGGAGGTTCCGTCCTCACTCTGCAGCGCCTGGGATCTGCTAGGAGCCCTCCGCGTTTCTTCCCCGAGTGTCTCCTTGTGCGGGCAATGGTGGAAATGCGGGGGATGGGCTGGAAACGCAGGTAGCATATAGTGCCCCCCCGGACAGATCAGGTAATTAGCGGACTTCCCCCTGCCAGGGAACACCTGTGACACCAGGCAGCTGCGTGGAGGGAGGCCCAAAACCACCCCCAAACACTCGGGCGCGTTCCGGAATTCTGAAAGTGGCAAGGTTCCTTCCTTTGTCTGCAGAGCCTGGGATCTGCTAGGAGCCCTCCGCGTGTCTTCCCCGAGTGTCTCCTAGTATGGGCTAAAGGGGAAATGCGGGGGATGGGCTGGAAATGCAGGTAGCATCTAGTGCCTCCCCCTGAAGAGATGAGGTAATTAGCGGTCTTCCCCCTGCCAGGGAACACCTGTGACATCAAGCAGCTGCGTGAAGGGCAGCTCAAAACCTCCCCCACCCACTCGGCCGCGTTCCGGATTTCTGAGTGTGGCGAGGTTCCGTCCTCTGTCTGCAGTGCCTGGGATCACCTAGGAGCCCCCCGCGTGTCTTCCCCGAGTGACTCTTATGCGGGCTGCGGGGGAAATGCGCGGGTTGGGCTGGAAATGCAGGTAGCATCTAGTGCCTCCCCTGGACAGATGAGGTAATTAGCGGATTTCCCCCAGCCATGGAACACCTGTAAAACCAGGCAGCTGCGTGGAAGGCGGCCCAAAACCTCCCCCAAACACTCGGCCGTGTTCCGGAATTCTGAGTGTGGCGAGGTTCCGTCTTCTGTCTGCAGCGCCTGTGATCTCTTAGTAGCACTCCGCTTGTCTTCCCCGAGTGTCTCCTAGTGCGGGCTGCCGGGGAAAGGCGGGGGTTGGGCTGGAAAAGCAGCTAGCATCTAGTGACTACCCCTGGACAGCTGAGGTAATTTGCGGACTTCCCCCTGCCAGGGAACACCTGTGACACCAGGCAGCTGAGTCGTGCGCAGCCCCAAACCTCCCACACCCACTCCACCTCGTTCCGGATTTCTGAGTGTGGCGAGGTTCCGTACTCTGTCTGCAGCGCCTAGGATCACCTAGGAGCACTCCGCGTGTCTTTCCCGAGTGACTCTTATGTGGGATGCCGGGGAAAGGCTGGGGTTGGGCTGGAAATGCAGGTAGCTTCTAGTGCCTCCTCCTGCACAGATCAGGTTATTAGCGGACTTCCCCCTGCCATGGAACACCTTTGACACCAGGCATCTGCGTGGAGGGCGGCCCCAAAACTCCCCCACCACTCGGCCTCGTTCCGGATTTCTGAGTGTGGAGAGGTTCCGTCCTCTGTCTGCAGGGCCTGGGATCACCTAGGAGCCCTCTGCTTGTCTTCCCCAAGTGTCACCTAGTGCGGGCTGCCGGGGAAATGCGGGGGTTGGGCTGGAAATGCAGGTAGCATTTAGTGCCTCCCCTGGAAAAATGAGGTAATTAGCGGAATTCCCTCTGCGACGGAACACCTGTGACACCAGGCAGCTGCGTGGAGGGCAGCCCCAAACCTCACCCAACCACTCGGCCGCGTTCCGGAATTCTGAGAGTGGCGAGGTTCCGTCATTTGTCTGCAGCGCCTGTGATCTCCTAGGAGCCCTCCGCGTGTTTTCGCCGAGTGTCTCCTAGTGCGGGCTGCCGGGGAAAGGCGGGGGTTGGGCTGGAAAAGCAGCTAGAATCTAGTGCCTCCCCCTGGACAGATGAGGTAATTAGCGGACTTCCCCTTTCTAGGGAACACCTGTGACAACAGGCAGCTGTGTGGGGTGCGGCCACAATCCTCCCCCACACACTCTGCCGCGTACCGGAATTCTGAGTTTGGGGAGGTTCCGCCCTATGTCTGCAGCGCCTGGGATCTGCTAGGAGCCCTCCTCGTTTCTTCCCCGAGTGTCTCCTTGTGCGGGCTAACGTGGAAAGGCGGGGGATGTGCTGGAAATGCAGCTAGCATCTAGTGGCTCCCACTGGACATATCAGGTAATTAGCGGACTTCCCTCTGCCAGGGAACACCTGTGACACCAGGCAGCTGCGTGGAGGGCGGCCCCAAACCTCCCCCAACCCACTCGGCCGCGTTCCGGAATTCTGAGTTTGGGGAGGTTCCGTCCTAACTCTGCAGGGCCTGGGATCACCTAGGAGCCCTCCGCTTGTCTTTCCCAAGTGTCACCTTGTGCGGGCTGCCGGGGAAAGGCGGCGGTTGGGCTGGAAATGCAGCTAGCATCTAGTGCCTCCCCCTGGACAGATCAGGTAATTAGTTGACTTCCCTCTGCGACGGAACACCTGTGACACCAGTCAGCTGCGTGGAAGGTGGACCCAAACCTCACCCAACCACTCGGACGCGTTCCGGAATTCTGAGAGTGGCAAGGTTCCTTCCTTTGTCTGCAGAGCCTGGGATCTGCTAGGAGCCCTCCGCGTGTCTTCCCCGAGTGTCTCCTAGTATGGGCTAAAGGGGAAATGCGGGGGATGGGCTGGAAATGCAGGTAGCATCTAGTGCCTCCACCTGAATAGATGAGGTAATTAGCGGTCTTCCCCCTGCCAGGGAACACCTGTGACATCAGGCAGCTGCGTGAAGGGCAGCTCAAAACCTCCTCCACCCACTCGGCCGCGTTCCGGATTTCTGAGTGTGGCGAGGTTCCGTCCTCTGTCTGCAGCGCCTGGGATCACCTAGGAGCCCCCCGCGTGTCTTCCCCGAGTGACACTTATGTGGGCTGCGGGGGAAAGGCGCGGGTTGGGCTGGAAAAGCAGGTAGCATCTAGTGCCTCCCCTGGACAGATGAGGTAATTAGCGGACTTCCCCCAGCCATGGAACACCTGTAAAACTAGGCAGCTGCGTGGAAGGCGGCCCAAAACCTCCCCCAAACACTCGGCCGCGTTCGGGATTTCTGAGTGTGGCGAGGTTCCGTCCTCTGTCTGCAGCTACAGGGATCTCTAGGAGCCCTCCGCGTGTCTTACCCTAGTGACTTTTATGTGGGCTGCAGGGGATAGGCGGGGATTGGGCTGGAAACGCAGGTAGCATTTAGTGCCTCCCCCTGGACTGATGAGGTAATTAGCCGCCTTCCCCCTTCTAGGGAACACCTGTGACAACAGGCAGCTGCGTGGAGGGTGGCCCCAAACCTCCCCCACCCACTCGGCTGCTTTCCGGAATTCTGAGCATGGCGAGGTTCCGTCCTCTGTCTGCAGCGCATGGGATCTCCTAGGAGCTCTCCGCGTGTATTCCCCGGGAGGCTCCTAGTGCGGGCTGCCGGGGAAATGCGGGGGTTTGGCTGGAAATGCAGTTAGCTTCTAGTGCCTCACCCTGGACAGATGAGGTACTTAGCGGAATTCCCCCTGCAAGGGAACACCTGTGACACCAGGCAGCCGCGTGTATGGCAGCCCCAAACCTCCCCCACCCACTCGGCCGCTTTCCGGAATTCTCAGTGTGGCGAGATTCCGTCCTCTGTCTGCAGCGCCTGGTTCTGCTAGGAGCCCTCCGCGTGTCTTCACCGAGTGTCTCCTATTGCGGGCTAACGGGGAAAGTCGGGGGATGGGCTGGAAATGCAGTTAGCTTCTAGTGCCTCACCCTGGACAGATGAGGTAATTAGCGGAATTCCCCCTGCCAGGGAACACCTGTGACACCAGGCAGCTGCGTCGAGGCCGGCCCCCAACATCCCCCACCCACTCGGCCGCGTTCCGGTTTTCTGAGTGTGGCGAGGTTCCGTCCTCTGTCTGCAGCGCCTGGGATCTCCTAGGAGCCCTCCGCGCGTCTTCCCCGAGTGACTCTTATGCGAGCTGCGGGTGAAAGGCGCAAGTTGGATTGGAAATGCAGGTAGCATCTAGTGCCTACCCTGGACAGATGAAGTAATTAGCGGACTTCCCCCTGCCAGGGAACACATGTGACCCCAGGCAGCTGCGTGGAGGGAGGCCCAAAACCTCCCCCAAACACTCGGGCGCGTTCCGGAATTCTGAGTTTTGGGAGGTTCCGTCGTCTGTCTGCAGCGCCTGATATCTCCTAGGAGCCCTCCGCGTGTCTTCCACAAGTGTCTCCTAGTGCGGGCTGCTGGGGAAAGGCGGGGGTTGTGCTGGAAATGCAGCTAGCATCTAGTGCCTCCCCCTGGACAGATCAGGTAATTAGCGGACTTCCCTCTGCCAGGGAACACCTGTGACACAAGGCAGCTGCGTGGAGGGCGGCCCCAAACCTCCCCCACCCACTCGGCCGCGTTCCGGATTTCTTAGTGTGGCGAGGTTCCGTCCTCTGTCTGCAGCGCCTGGGATCACCGAGGAGCCCTCCGCGTGTCTTCCCCTAGTGACACTTATGCGGTCTGCGGGGGAAAGGCACGGGTTGAGCTTGAAATTCAGGTAGCATCTAGTGCCTCCCTTGGACATATGAGGTAATTAGCGGACTTCCCCCTGCCATGGAACACCTGTGACACCAGGCAGCTGCGTCGAGGCCGGCCCCCAACATCCCCCACCCACTCGGCCGCGTTCCGGATTTCTGAGTGTGGCGAGGTTCCGTCCTCTGTCTGCAGCGTCTGTGATATCCTAGGAGCCCTCCGCGTGTCTTCCCCGAGTGTCTCCTAGTGCGGGCTGCCGGGGAAAGGCTGGGGTTGGGCTGGAAAAGCAGCTAGCATCCAGTGCCTCCCCGTGGACACATGAGGTAATTAGCGGACTTCCCTTTGCAAGGGAACACATGTGACAACAGGCAGCTGTGTGTATGTCGGCCCCAAACCTCCCCCAACCCACTCCGCTGCGTTCCGGAGTTTTGAGTGTGGCGAAGTTCCGTCCTCTGTCTGCAGCTCCTGGGATCTCTAGGAGTTCTCCGCGTGTCTTCCCCGAGTGAATATTATGTGGGCTGCAGGGGAAAGGCGGGGATTGGGCTGGAAACGCAGGTAGCATCTAGTGCCTCCTCCTGGACTGATGAGGTAATTAGCGGCATTCCCCCTTCTAGGGAACACCTGTGACAACAGGCAGCTGCGTGGAGGGTGGCCCCAAACCTCCCCCACCCACTCGGGCGCGTTCCGGAATTCTGAGTTTGGGGAGGTTCCGTCCTCTGTCTGCAGGGCCTGGGTTCAACTAGGAGCCCTCCGCGTGTCTTCCCCCAGTGTCACCTAGTTCGGGCTGCCGGGGAAATGCGGGGGTTGGGCTGGAATTGCAGGTAGAATTTAGTGCCTCCCCTGGACAGATGAGGTAATTAGCATAATTCCCTCTGCCACAGGACACCTGTGACACCAGGCATCTTCGTGGAGTGCGGCCCCAAACCTCCCACACCCACTCGGCCGCGATCCGGAATTCTGAGAGTAGCGAGGTTCCGTCCTCAGTCTGCAGCACCTGGGATCACCTATGAGCCCTCCGCGTATCTTCCCCGAGTGTCTCCTAGTGAGGGCTAATGGGGAAAGGCGGGGGATGTGCTGGAAACGCAGGTAGCATCTAGTGCCTCCCCCTGGACAGATCAGGAAATTAGCGGACTTCCCCCTGCAAGGGAACACCTGTGACACCAGGCAGCTGCTTGGAGGGAGGCACAAAACCTCCCCCAAACACTCGGGCGCGTTCCGGATTTCTGAGGGTGGCGAGGTTCCGTCCTCTGTCTGCAGCGCCTGGGATCACCTAGGAGCCCTCCGCTTGTCTTCCCAGAGTGACTCTTATACGGGCTTCCGGTGAAAGTCGGGGGTTGGGCTGGAAATGCAGCTAGCATCTAGTGCCTCCCCCTGGAGAGATGAGGTAATTAGCGGAATTCCCCCTGCCAGGGAACACCTGTGACACCAGGCAGCTGCGTCGAGGGCGGCCCCCTACATCCCCCAAACACTCGGGCTTGTTCCGGATTTCTGAGTGTGGCGAGGTTCCGTCCTCTGTCTGCAGCGCCTGGGATCTCCTAGGAGCCCTCCGCGCGTCTTCCCCGAGTGACTCTTATGCGAGCTGCGGGTGAAAGGCGCAGGTTGGTTTGGAAATGCAGGTAGCATCTAGTGCCGACCCTGGATAGATGAAGTAATTAGCGGAATTCCCCCTGCCAGGGAACACATGTGACACCAGGCAGCTGCGTGGAGGGAGGCCCAAAACCTCCCCCAAACACTCGGGCGCGTTCCGGAATTCTGAGTGTGGCGAGGTTCCTTCCTCTGTCTGCAGCGCCTGGGATCTCCTAGGAGTCCCCCGCGTGTCTTCCCCGAGTGTCTCCTAGTGCGGTCTGCCGGGGAAAGGTGGGGGATGGTCTGGAAATGCAGGAAGCATCTTGTGCCTCCCCCTGGACATATGAGGTAATTAGCGGACTTCCCCCTGCCAGGGAACACCTGTGACACCAGGCAGCTGCGTGGAGGTCTGCCCCAAAACTCCCCAACCCACTAGGCCGCGTTCCGGATTTCTGAGTGTTGCGAGGTTCCGTCCTATGTCTGCAGCGCTTGGGATGTCCTAGGAGCCCTCCGCGTGTCTTCCCCGTGTGTCTCCTAGTGCAGGCTGAAGGGGAAAGGAGGGGGTTGTGCTGGAAATGCAGGTAGCATCTAGTGCCTCCCCTTGGCAAATGAGGTAATTAGCGGACTTCTCCCTGCCAGGGAACACCTGTGACACCAGGCAGCTGCGTGGAGGGCGGCCCCAAACTTCCCTAACCTCTCGTCCGCGTTCCTAAATTCTGAGTGTGGCGAGGTTCCGTCCTCTGCAGCGCTTGGGATCTCCTAGGAGCCCTCTGCTTGTCTTCCCCGAGTGTCTCATATTGCGGGATGCCTGGGAATGGCAGGGGATGTGCTGGAAATGCAGGTAGCATCTAGTGCCTCCCCCTAGACAGATCAGATAATTAGCGGACTTCCCCCTGCCAGGGAACACCTGTGACACCAGGCAGCTTCGTGGTGGGCGGCCCGAAAACTCCCCAAACCAGTGGGACGCGTTCCAGATTTCTGAGTGTGGCAAGGATCCGTCCTCTGTCTGCAGCGCCTGGGATCTCCTAGGAGCCCTCCGCGTGACTTCCCTGAGTGTCTCCGAGTGCGGGCTGCCGGGGAATGGCGGGGTTTGGGCTGGAAATGCAGGTAGCATCTATTGACTCCCCCTTGACAGATCAGATAATTAGCGGAATTCCCCCTGCCAGGGAACACCTGTGACACCAGGCAGCTTCGTGGTGGGCGGCACCAAACCTCCCCAACCCACTCGGTCGCTTTCCGGAAGTGTGAGTGTGGCGAGGTTCCGTCCTCTGTCTGCAGCGCCTGGGATCTCCTAGGAGCCCTCCTCGTGTCTTCCCCGAGTAACTCTTATGCGGGCTTCCGGGGAAAGTCGGGGGTTCGGCTGGAAACGCAGGTAGCATCTAGTGCCTCCCCAAGGACAGATGAGGTAATTAGCGGAATTCCCCTTGCCAGGGGACACCTGTGACCCCAGGCAGCTGCAAGGAGGGCGGCCCCAAAACTCCCCAATCCACTACGACGCGTTCCGGATTTCTGAGGGTGGCGAGGTTCCGTCCTCTGTCTGTAGCGCCTGGGATCTCCTTGGAGCCATCCGCGTGTCTTCCCCGTGTGTCTCCTAGTGCGGGCTGCCGGGGAAATGCGGGGGTTGGGCTGGAAATTCAGTAGCATCTAGTGCCTCCCCCTGGACCGATGAGGTAATTAGCGGACTTCCCCCTGCCAGGGAACACCTGTGACACCAGGCAACTGCGTGGAGGGCGGCCCCAAAACTCCCCAAACCACTAGGCCACGTTGTGGATTTCTGAGTGTGGCGAGGTTCCGTCCTCTGTCTGCAGCGCCTTGGATCTCGTAGGAGCCCTACAGGTTTCTTCCCCGATGTCTCATTTTGCGGGCTGCCGGGGATAGGAGGGGGTAGTGCTGGAAATGCAGGTAGCTTCTAGTGCCTCCCCCTGAAGAAATCAGGTAATCAGCGGACTTACCCTAGCCAGGGAACACCTGTGACAATACGCAGCTGCGTGGAATGCGGCCCCAAATCTCCCCAACACCCTCAGCCGCATTCCGGATTTCTGAGTGTGGCGAGGTTCCGTCTTGTCTGCAGCGCCTGGGATCTCCTAGGAGACCTCCGCGTGTCTTCCCTGTGTGTCTCCTAGTGCGGGCTGCCGGGGAATTGCGGGGTTTGGGCTGGAAACGCAGGTAGCATCTAGTGCCTCCCCCTGGACACATGAGGTAATTAGCGGACTTTACCCTGCCAGGGAACACCTGTGAAACCAGGCAGCTGAGAGGAGTGCGGCCCCAAACTTCCCCAAACCACTACGACGCGTTCCGGATTTCTGAGAGTGGCGAGGTTCCGTCCTCTGTCTGCAGCGCCTGGGATCTCGTAGTAGCCCTACACGTGTCTTCCCGATGTCTCATTTTGCGGGCTGCCGGGGATAGGAGTGGGTTGTGCTGGAAATGTAGGTAGCATCTAGTGCCTCCCCCTGGACACATGAGGTAATTAGCGGACTTCCCCCTGCCAGGGAAAACCTGTGACACCAGGCAGCTGCGTGGAGGACAGACCCAAACATCCCCCACTCACACGGACGCTTTCCAGAATTCTGAGTGTGGCGAGGTTCCGTCCTCTGTCTAAAGCGCCTGGGATCTCCTAGGAGCGCTCCAAGTGGCTTCCCCGAGTGTCAACTATTGCGGGCTGCCGGAGAAATGCGGGGGATGGGCTGGAAATGCAGGTAGCATCTAGTGCCTCCCCCTGGACACATGAGGTAATTGGCGGACTTCCCCCAGCCAGGGAACACCTGTGAAACCAGGCAGCTGCGTGGAGGTCTGCCCCAAAACTCCCCAACCCACTAGGCCGCGTTCCGGATTTCTGAGTGTGGCGAGGTTCCGTCCTCAGTCTGCAGCGCCTTGGATGTCCTAGGAGCCCTCGGCGTGTCTTCCCCGAGTGTCTCCTAGTGCGGGCTGCCGGGGAAAGGAGGGGGTTGTTCTGGTAATGCAGGTAGCATCTAGTGCCTCCCCTTGGCAGATGAGGTAATTAGCGGACTTCCCCCTGCCAGGGAACACTTTTGACACCAGGCAGCTGCGTGGAGGGTGGAACCAAAACTCCCCAACCCACTAGGCTGCGTTCCGGATTTCTGAGTGTGGCGAGGTTCCGACCTCTGTCTGCAGCGCCTGAGATCTCATAGGAGCCCTCCGCGTGTCTTCCCCGAGTGACCCTTATGCGGGTATACGGCGAAAGGCGGGGGTTGGGCTGGAAATACAGGTAGGATCTAGTGCCTCCCCATGGACAGATCAGATTATTAGCGGACTTCCCCCTGCAATGGAACACCTGTGACAGCAGGCAGCTGCGTGGGGTAAGGCTCCAAATCTCCCCAACCCACTCGGCCGCGTTCCGGATTACTGAGTGTGGCGAGGTTCCTTCCTCTGTCTGCAGCGCCTGGGATCTCTAGGAG
Source organism: Camelus ferus (assembly GCF_009834535.1). NCBI lineage: Eukaryota > Metazoa > Chordata > Mammalia > Artiodactyla > Camelidae > Camelus > Camelus ferus. The sequence goes on along the minus strand of NC_045700.1, from coordinate 485,002 downwards.
TCCCCCGCGTGTCTTCCCCGAGTGTCTCCTAGTGCGGGCAGCCGGGGAAAGGTGGGGGATGGTCTGGAAATGCAGGTAGCATCTAGTGCCTCCCCCTGGACATATGAGGTAATTAGCGGACTTCCCCCTGCCAGGGAACACCTGTGACACCAGGCAGCTGCGTTGAGGTCTGCCCCAAAACTCCCCAACCCACTAGGCCGCGTTCCGGATTTCTGAGTGTTGCGAGGTTCCGTCCTCTGTCTGCAGCGCCTGGGATGTCCTAGGAGCCCTCCGCGTGTCTTCCCCGAGTGTCTCCTAGTGCGGGCTGAAGGGGAAAGGAGGGGTTGTGCTGGAAATGCAGGTAGCATCTAGTGCCTCCCCTTGGCAGATGAGGTAATTAGCGGAATTCCCCCTGCCAGGGAACACCTGTGACAGAAGGCAGCTGCGTGGAGGGCGGCCCCTAACCTCCCAAAACCAGTAGGATGCGTTCCGGATTTCTGAGTGTGGCGAGGTTCTGTCCTCTCTCTGCAGCGGCTGGGATTTCCTAGGAGCCCCCCGCGTGTCTTTCCTGAGTGTCTCCTATTGCGGGCTGCCAGGGAAATGCGGGGGTTGTGCTGGAAATGCAGGTAGCATCTAGTGCTTCCCCCTGGACAGTTGAGGTAATTAGCGGACTTCCCCCTGCCAGGGAACACCTGTGACACCAGGCAGCTGCGTGGAAGGCGGCCCCAAACTTCCCTAACACACTCGTCCGCGTTCCTAAATTCTGAGTGTGGCGAGGTTCCGTCCTCTGCAGCGCTTGTGATCTCCTAGGTGCCCTCCGCTTGTCTTCCCCGAGTGTCTCCTATTGCGGGATGCCTGGGAATGGCAGGGGATGTGCTGGAAATGCAGGTAGCATCTAGTGCCTCCCCCTAGACAGATCAGATAATTAGCGGACTTCCCCCTGCCAGGGAACACCTGTGACACCAGGCAGCTTCGTGGTGGGTGGCCCGAAACCTCCCCAAACCAGTGGGACGCGTTCCACATTTCTGAGTGTGGCAAGGATCCGTCCTCTGTCTGCAGCGCCTGGGATCTCCTAGGAGCCCTCCGCGTGACTTCCCTGAGTGTCTCCGAGTGCGGGCTGCCGGGGAATTGCGGGTGTTTGTCTGGAAATGCAGGTAACATCTAGTGCATCCCCCTGGACAGATCAGATAATTAGCGGACTTCCCCCTGCCAGGGAACACCTGTGACAGGAGGCAGCTGCGTGGATTGCAGCCCCGAAACTCACCATCCCACTCGGCCGCGTACCTAAATTCTGAGTGTGCCGAGGTTCCGTCCTCTGTCTGCAGCACCTGGGATCTCCTAGGAACCATCCGCGTGTCTTCCCCGTGTGTCTCCTAGTGCAGGCTGAAGGGGAAAGGAGGGGGTTGTGCTGGAAATGCAGGTAGCATCTAGTGCCTCCCCTTGGCAAATGAGGTAATTAGCGGACTTCTCCCTGCCAGGGAACACCTGTGACACCAGGCAGCTGCGTGGAGGGCGGCCCCAAACTTCCCTAACCTCTCGTCCGCGTTCCTAAATTCTGAGTGTGGCGAGGTTCCGTCCTCTGCAGCGCTTGGGATCTCCTAGGAGCCCTCTGCTTGTCTTCCCCGAGTGTCTCCTATTGCGGGATGCCTGGGAATGGCAGGGGATGTGCTGGAAATGCAGGTAGCATCTAGTGCCTCCCCCTAGACAGATCAGATAATTAGCGGACTTCCCCCTGCCAGGGAACACCTGTGACACCAGGCAGCTTCGTGGTGGGCGGCCCGAAAACTCCCCAAACCAGTGGGACGCGTTCCAGATTTCTGAGTGTGGCAAGGATCCGTCCTCTGTCTGCAGCGCCTGGGATCTCCTAGGAGCCCTCCGCGTGAATTCCCTGAGTGTCTCCGAGTGCGGGCTGCCGGGGAATGGCGGGGTTTGGGCTGGAAATGCAGGTAGCATCTATTGACTCCCCCTTGACAGATCAGATAATTAGCGGAATTCCCCCTGCCAGGGAACACCTGTGACACCAGGCAGCTTCGTGGTGGGCGGCACCAAACCTCCCCAACCCACTCGGTCGCTTTCCGGAAGTGTGAGTGTGGCGAGGTTCCGTCCTCTGTCTGCAGCGCCTGGGATCTCCTAGGAGCCCTCCGCGTGTCTTCCCCGAGTAACTCTTATGCGGGCTTCCGGGGAAAGTCGGAGGTTCGGCTGGAAACGCAGGTAGCATCTAGTGCCTCCCCAAGGACAGATGAGGTAATTAGCGGAATTCCCCTTGCCAGGGGACACCTGTGACCCCAGGCAGCTGCAAGGAGGGCGGCCCCAAGACTCCCCAAACCACTACGACGCGTTCCGGATTTCTGAGAGTGGCGAAGTTCCGTCCTCTGTCTGCAGCGCCTGGGATCTCGTAGTAGCCCTACACGTGTCTTCCCCGAGTGACCCTTATGCGGGTATACGGCGAAAGGCGGGGGTTGGGCTGGAAATACAGGTAGGATCTAGTGCCTCCCCATGGACAGATCAGATAATTAGCGGTCTTCCCCCTGCAATGGAACACCTGTGACAGCAGGCAGCTGCGTGGGGTAAGGCTCCAAATCTCCCCAACCCACTCGGCCGCGTTCCGGATTACTGAGTGTGGCGAGGTTCCTTCCTCTGTCTGCAGCGCCTGGGATCTCTAGGAGTCCCCCGCGTGTCTTCCCCGAGTGTCTCCTAGTGCGGGCAGCCGGGGAAAGGTGGGGGATGGTCTGGAAATGCAGGTAGCATATAGTGCATCCCCCTGGACATATGAGGTAATTAGCGGACTTCCCCCTGCCAGGGAACACCTGTGACACCAGGCAGCTGCGTGGAGGTCTGCCCCAAAACTCCCCAACCCACTAGGCCGCGTTCCGGATTTCTGAGTGTTGCGAGGTTCCGTCCTCTGTCTGCAGCGCCTGGGATGTCCTAGGAGCCCTCCGCGTGTCTTCCCCGAGTGTCTCCTAGTGCGGGCTGAAGGGGAAAGGAGGGGGTTGTGCTGGAAATGCAGGTAGCATCTAGTGCCTCCCCTTGGCAGATGAGGTAATTAGCGGAATTCCCCCTGCCGGGGAACACCTGTGACACAAGGCAGGTTTGTGGTGGGCGGCCCCAAACCTCCCCAAACCACTAGGCCACGTTCCGAATTTCTGAGTGTGGCGAGGTTCCGTCCTCTGTCTGCAGCACCTGGGATCTCCTAGGAGCCCTCCGCGTGTCTTCCCCGAGTGACTATTATGCGGGCTTCCGGGAATAGGCAGGGGTTGGCTGGAAACGAAGGTAGCATCTAGTGCCTCCCCCTGGACAGATGAGGTAATTAGCGGACTTCTCCCTACCAGTGAACACCTGTGACACCAGAGAGCTGCGTGGAGGGCGGCACCAAACCTCCCCAACCCACTCGGCCGCGTTCCGGAATTCTGAGTGTGGCGAGGTTCCGTCCTCTGTCTGCAGCGCCTGGGATATCCTAGGAACTCTCCGCGTGAATTCCCCGAGTGTCTCCTAGTGCGGGCTGCCGGGGAATGCCGGGGGATGTGCTGGAAATGCAGGTAGCATCTAGTGCCTCCCCCTGGAGAGATGAGGTATTTAGCGGACTTCCCCATGCCAGGGAACACCTGTGACAGCAGGCAGCTGCGTGGAGGGCGGCCCCAAACCTCCCCAACCCACTCGGCCGCGTTCCGGAATTCTGAGTGTGGCGAGGTTCCGTCCTCTATCTGCAGCGCCTGGGATCTCCTAGGAGTCCTCCGCATGTCTTCCCCGAGTGTCTCCTGGTGCAGGCTGCTGGGGAAAGGCGGAGGATGGGCTCAAAATGCAGGTAGCATCTAGTGCCTCCCCCTGGACCGATGAGGTAATTAGCGGACTTCCCCCTGCCAGGGAACACCTGTGACACCAGGCAGCTGCGTGGAGGTCTGCCCCAAAACTCCCCAACCCCCTAGGCCGCATTCCGGATTTCTGAGTGTTGCGAGGTTCCGTCCTCTGTCTGCAGCGCCTGGGATGTCCTAGGAGACCTCCGCGTGTCTTCCCCGAGTGTCTCCTAGTGCGGGCTGAAGGGGAAAGGAGGGGGTTGTGCTGGAAATGCAGGTAGCATCTAGTGCCTCCCCTTGGCAGATGAGGTAATTAGTGGAATTCCCCCTGCCAGGGAACACCTTTGACACAAGGCAGCTGCGTGGAGGGCGGCCCCTAACCTCCCAAAACCACTAGGCTGCGTTCCGGATTTCTGAGTGTGGCGAGGTTCTGTCCTCTCTCTGCAGCGCCTGGGATTTCCTAGGAGCCCCCCGCGTGTCTTTCCTGAGTGTCTCCTATTGCGGGCTGCCAGGGAAATGCGGGGGTTGTGCTGGAAATGCAGGTAGCATCTAGTGCTTCCCCCTGGACAGTTGAGGTAATTAGCGGACTTCCCCCTGCCAGGGAACACCTGTGACACCAGGCAGCTGCGTGGAAGGCGGCCCCAAACTTCCCTAACCCACTCGTCCGCGTTCCTAAATTCTGAGTGTGGCGAGGTTCCGTCCTCTGCAGCGCTTGGGATCTCCTAGGAGCCCTCCGCTTGTCTTCCCCGAGTGTCTCCTATTGCGGGATGCCTGGGAATGGCAGGGGATGTGCTGGAAATGCAGGTAGCATCTAGTGCCTCCCCCTAGACAGATCAGATAATTAGCGGACTTCCCCCTGCCAGGGAACACCTGTGACACCAGGCAGCTTCGTGGTGGGTGGCCCGAAACCTCCCCAAACCAGTGGGACGCGTTCCAGATTTCTGAGTGTGGTAAGGATCCGTCCTCTGTCTGCAGCGCCTGGGATCTCCTAGAAGCCCTCCGCGTGACTTCCCTGAGTGTCTCCGAGTGCGGGCTGCCGGGGAATTGCGGGTGTTTGGCTGGAAATGCAGGTAACATCTAGTGCATCCCCCTGGACAGATCAGATAATTAGCGGACTTCCCCCTGCCAGGGAACACCTGTGACAGGAGGCAGCTGCGTGGATTGCGGCCCCGAAACTCACCATCCCACTCGGCCGCGTTCCTAAATTCTGAGTGTGCCGAGGTTCCGTCCTCTGTCTGCAGCGCCTGGGATCTCCTAGGAACCATCCGCGTATCTTCCACGAGTGTCGCCTAGAGCGGGCTGCCGGGGAATGGCGGGGGATGGGCTGGAAATGCAGGTAGCATCTAGTGCCTCCGCCTGGACAGATCAGATAATTAGCGGACTTCCCCCTGCCGGGGAACACCTGTGACACAAGGCAGGTTTGTGGTGGGCGGCCCCAAACCTCCCCAAACCACTAGGCCACGTTCCGAATTTCTGAGTGTGGCGAGGTTCCGTCCTCTATCTGCAGCGCCTGGGATCTCCTAGGAGTCCTCCGCATGTCTTCCCCGAGTGTCTCCTGGTGCAGGCTGCTGGGGAAAGGCGGAGGATGGGCTCAAAATGCAGGTAGCATCTAGAGCCTCCCCCTGGACCGATGAGGTAATTAGCGGACTTCCCCCTGCCAGGGAACACCTGTGACACCAGGCAGCTGCGTGGAGGTCTGCCCCAAAACTCCCCAACACACTAGGCCACGTTCCGGATTTCTGAGTGTTGCGAGGTTCCGTCCTCTGTCTGCAGCGCCTGGGATGTCCTAGGAGCCCTCCGCGTGTCTTCCCTGTGTGTCTCCTAGTGCGGGCTGCCGGGGAATTGCGGGGTTTGGGCTGGAAACGCAGGTAGCATCTAGTGCCTCCTCCTGGACACATGAGGTAATTAGCGGACTTTACCCTGCCAGGGAACACCTGTGACACCAGGCATCTGCGAGGAGTGCGGCCCCAAACTTCCCCAAACCACTACGACGCGTTCCGGATTTCTGAGAGTGGCGAGGTTCCGTCCTCTGTCTGCAGCGCCTGGGATCTCGTAGTAGCCCTACACGTGTCTTCCCGATGTCTCATTTTGCGGGCTGCCGGGGATAGGAGTGGGTTGTGCTGGAAATATAGGTAGCATCTAGTGCCTCCCCCTGGACACATGAGGTAATTAGCGGACTTCCCCCTGCCAGGGAAAACCTGTGACACCAGGCAGCTGCGTGGAAGGCGGCCCCAAACTTCCCTAACACACTCGTCCGCGTTCCTAAATTCTGAGTGTGGCGAGGTTCCGTCCTCTGCAGCGCTTGTGATCTCCTAGGAGCCCTCCGCTTGTCTTCCCCGAGTGTCTCCTATTGCGGGATGCCTGGGAATGGCAGGGGATGTGCTGGAAATGCAGGTAGCATCTAGTGCCTCCCCCTAGACAGATCAGATAATTAGCGGACTTCCCCCTGCCAGGGAACACCTGTGACACCAGGCAGCTTCGTGGTGGGTGGCCCGAAACCTCCCCAAACCAGTGGGACGCGTTCCAGATTTCTGAGTGTGGCAAGGATCCGTCCTCTGTCTGCAGCGCCTGGGATCTCCTAGAAGCCCTCCGCGTGACTTCCCTGAGTGTCTCCGAGTGCGGGCTGCCGGGGAATTGCGGGTGTTTGGCTGGAAATGCAGGTAACATCTAGTGCATCCCCCTGGACAGATCAGATAATTAGCGGACTTCCCGCTGCCAGGGAACACCTGTGACAGGAGACAGCTGCGTGGAGTGCGGCCCCGAAACTCACCATTCCACTCGGCTGCGTTCCTAAATTCTGAGTGTGCCGAGGTTCCGTCCTCTGTCTGCAGTGCCTGGGATCTCCTAGGAACCATCCGCGTATCTTCCCCGAGTGTCTCCTAGAGCGGGCTGCCGGGGAATGGCGGGGGATGGGCTGGAAATGCAGGTAGCATCTAGTGCCTCCGCCTGGACAGATCAGATAATTAGCGGACTTCCCCCTGCCGGGGAACACCTGTGACACAAGGCAGGTTTGTGGTGGGCGGCCCCAAACCTCCCCAAACCACTAGGCCGCGTTCCGAATTTCTGAGTGTGGCGAGGTTCTGTCCTCTGTCTGCAGCACCTGGGATCTCCTAGGAGCCCTCCGCGTGTCTTCCCCTAGTGACTATTATGCGGGCTTCCGGGGATAGGCAGGGGTTGGCTGGAAACGAAGGTAGCATCTAGTGCCTCCCCCTGGACAGATGAGGTAATTAGCGGACTTCCCCCTACCAGTGAACACCTGTGACACCAGGCAGCTGCGTGGAGGTCTGCCCCAAAACTCCCCAACCAACTAGGCCGCGTTCCGGAATTCTGAGTGTGGCGAGGTTCCGTCCTCTATCTGCAGCGCCTGGGATCTCCTAGGTGTCCTCCGCATGTCTTCCCCGAGTTTCTCCTGGTGCAGGCTGCTGGGGAAAGGCGGAGGATGGGCTCAAAATGCAGGTAGCATCTAGTGCCTCCCCCTGGACCGATGAGGTAATTAGCGGACTTCCCCCTGCCAGGGAACACCTGTGACACCAGGCAGCTGCGTGGTGGTCTGCCCCAAAATTCCCCAACCAACTAGGCCGCGTTCCGGATTTCTGAGTGTTGCGAGGTTCCGTCCTCTGTCTGCAGCGCCTGGGATGTCCTAGGAGCCCTCCGCGTGTCTTCCCCGAGTGTCTCCTAGTGCGGGCTGAAGGGGAAAGGAGGGGGTTGTGCTGGAAATGCAGGTAGCATCTAGTGCCTCCCCTTGGCAGATGAGATAATTAGCGGAATTCCCCCTGCCAGGGAACACCTGTGACACAAGGCAGCTGCGTGGAGGGCGGCCCCTAACCTCCCAAAACCACTAGGCTGCGTTCCGGATTTCTGAGTGTGGCGAGGTTCTGTCCTCTCTCTGCAGCGCCTGGGATTTCCTAGGAGCCCCCCGCGTGTCTTTCCTGAGTGTCTCCTATTGCGGGCTGCCAGGGAAATGCGGGGGTTGTGCTGGAAATTCAGGTAGCATCTAGGGCTTCCCCCTGGACAGTTGAGGTAATTAGCGGACTTCCCCTGCCAGGGAACACCTGTGACACCAGGCAGCTGCGTGGAAGGCGGCCCCAAACTTCCCTAACCCACTCGTCCGCGTTCCTAAATTCTGAGTGTGGCGAGGTTCCGTCCTCTGCAGCGCTTGGGATCTCCTAGGAGCCCTCCGCTTGTCTTCCCCGAGTGTCTCCTATTGCGGGATGCCTGGGAATGGCAGGGGATGTGCTGGAAATGCAGGTAGCATCTAGTGCCTCCCCCTAGACAGATCAGATAATTAGCGGACTTCCCCCTGCCAGGGAACACCTGTGACACCAGGCAGCTTCGTGGTGGGCGGCCCGAAACCTCCCCAAACCAGTGGGACGCGTTCCAGATTTCTGAGTGTGGCAAGGATCCGTCCTCTGTCTGCAGCGCCAGGGATCTCCTAGGAGCCCTCCGCGTGAATTCCCTGAGTGTCTCCGAGTGCGGGCTGCCGGGGAATGGCGGGGTTTGGGCTGGAAATGCAGGTAGCATCTATTGCCTCCCCCTTGACAGATCAGATAATTAGCGGAATTCCCCCTGCCAGGGAACACCTGTGACACCAGGCAGCTGCGTGGAGGTCTGCCCCAAAAGTCCCCAACCCACTAGGCCGCGTTCCGGATTTCTGAGTGTTGCGAGGTTCCGTCCTCTGTCTGCAGCGCCTGGGATGTCCTAGGAGCCCTCCGCGTGTCTTCCCCGAGTGTCTCCTAGTGCGGGCTGAAGGGGAAAGGAGGGGGTTGTGCTGGAAATGCAGGTAGCATCTAGAGCCTCCCCTTGGCAGATGAGGTAATTAGCGGACTTCCCCCTGCCAGGGAACACCTGTGACACAAGGCAGCTGTGTGGAAGGCGGCCCCTGGCCTCCCAAAACCACTAGGCTGCGTTCCGGATTTCTGAGTGTGGCGAGGTTTTGTCCTCTCTCTGCAGCGCCTGGGATTTCATAGGAGCCCCCCGCGTGTCTTCCCTGAGTGTCTCCGAGTGCGGGCTGCCAGGGAAATGCGGGGGTTGTGCTGGAAATGCAGGTAGCATCTAGTGCTTCCCCCTGGACAGTTGAGGTAATTAGCGGACTTCCCCCTGCCAGGGAACACCTGTGACACCAGGCAGCTGCGTGGAAGGCGGCCCCAAACTTCCCTAACCCACTCGTCCGCGTTCCTAAATTCTGAGTGTGGCGAGGTTCCGTCCTCTGCAGCGCTTGTGATCTCCTAGGAGCCCTCCGCTTGTCTTCCCCGAGTGTCTCCTATTGCGGGATGCCTGGGAATGGCAGGGGATGTGCTGGAAATGCAGGTAGCATCTAGTGCCTCCCCCTAGACAGATCAGATAATTAGCGGACTTCCCCCTGCCAGGGAACACCTGTGACAGGAGGCAGCTGCGTGGAGTGCGGCCCCGAAACTCACCATCCCACTCGGCCGCGTTCCTAAATTCTGAGTGTGCCGAGGTTCCGTCCTCTGTCTGCAGCGCCTGGGAACTCCTAGGAACCATCCGCGTATCTTCCCCGAGTGTCTCCTAGAGCGGGCTGCCGGGGAATGGCGGGGGATGGGCTGGAAATGCAGGTAGCATCTAGAGCCTCCGCCTGGACAGATCAGATAATTAGCGGACTTCCCCCTGCCGGGGAACACCTGTGACACAAGGCAGGTTTGTGGTGGGCGGCCCCAAACATCCCAAACCACTAGGCCGCGTTCCGAATTTCTGAGTGTGGCGAGGTTCCGTCCTCTGTCTGCAGCACCTGGGATCTCCTAGGAGCCCTCCGCGTGTCTTCCCCGAGTGACTATTATGCGGGCTTCCGGGGATAGGCAGGGGTTGGCTGGAAACGAAGGTAGCATCTAGTGCCTCCCCCTGGACAGATGAGGTAATTAGCGGACTTCCCCTACCAGTGTACACCTGTGACACCAGGCAGCTGCGTGGAGGGCGGCCCCAAACCTCCCCAACCCACTCGGCCGCGTTCCGGAATTCTGAGTGTGGCGAGGTTCCGTCCTCTGTCTGCAGCGCCTGGGATATCCTAGGAACCCTCCGCGTGACTTCCCCGAGTGTCTCCTAGTGCGGGCTGCCGGGGAATGGCGGGGGATGTGCTGGAAATGCAGGTAGCATCTAGTGCCTCCCCCTGGAGAGATGAGGTATTTAGCGGACTTCCCCATGCCAGGGAACACCTGTGACAGCAGGCAGCTGCGTGGAGGGCGGCCCCAAACCTCCCCAACCCACTCGGCCGCGTTCCGGAATTCTGAGTGTGGCGAGGTTCCGTCCTCTATCTGCAGCGCCTGGGATCTCCTAGGAGTCCTCCGCATGTCTTCCCCAAGTGTCTCCTGGTGCAGGCTGCTGGGGAAAGGCGGAGGATGGGCTCAAAATGCAGGTAGCATCTAGTGCCTCCCCCTGGACCGATGAGGAAATTAGCGGACTTCCCCCTGCCAGGGAACACCTGTGACACCAGGCAGCTGCGTGGAGGTCTGCCCCAAAACTCCCCAACCCACTAGGCCGCGTTCCGGATTTCTGAGTGTTGCGAGGTTCCGTCCTCTGTCTGCAGCGCCTGGGATGTCCTAGGAGCCCTCCGCGTGTCTTCCCCGAGTGTCTCCTAGTGCGGGCTGAAGGGGAAAGGAGGGGGTTGTGCTGGAAATGCAGGTAGCATCTAGTGCCTCCCCTTGGCAGATGAGGTAATTAGCGGAATTCCCCCTGCCAGGGAACACCTGTGACACAAGGCAGCTGCGTGGAGGGCGGCCCCTAACCTCCCAAAACCACTAGGCTGCGTTCCGGATTTCTGAGTGTGGCGAGGTTCTGTCCTCTCTCTGCAGCGCCTGGGATTTCCTAGGAGCCCCCCGCGTGTCTTTCCTGAGTGTCTCCTATTGCGGGCTGCCAGGGAAATGCGGGGGTTGTGCTGGAAATGCAGGTAGCATCTAGTGCTTCCCCCTGGACAGTTGAGGTAATTAGCGGACTTCCCCCTGCCAGGGAACACCTGTGACACCAGGCAGCTGCGTGGAAGGCGGCCCCAAACTTCCCTAACCCACTCGTCCGCGTTCCTAAATTCTGAGTGTGGCGAGGTTCCGTCCTCTGCAGCGCTTGTGATCTCCTAGGAGCCCTCCGCTTGTCTTCCCCGAGTGTCTCCTATTGCGGGATGCCTGGGAATGGCAGGGGATGTGCTGGAAATGCAGGTAGCATCTAGTGCCTCCCCCTAGACAGATCAGATAATTAGCGGACTTCCCCCTGCCAGGGAACACCTGTGACAGCAGGCAGCTTCGTGGTGGGCGGCCCGAAACCTCCCCAAACCAGTGGGACGCGTTCCAGATTTCTGAGTGTGGCAAGGATCCGTCCTCTGTCTGCAGTGCCAGGGATCTCCTAGGAGCCCTCCGCGTGACTTCCCTGAGTGTCTCCGAGTGCGGGCTGCCGGGGAATGGCGGGGTTTGGGCTGGAAATGCAGGTAGCATCTATTGCCTCCCCCTTGACAGATCAGATAATTAGCGGAATTCCCCCTGCCAGGGAACACCTGTGACAAAAGGCAGCTGCGTGGAAGGCGGCCCCTAACCTCCCAAAACCACTAGGCTGCGTTCCGGATTTCTGAGTGTGGCGAGGTTCTGTCCTCCCTCTGCAGCGCCTGGGATTTCCTAGGAGCCCCCCTCGTGTCTTCCCTGAGTGTCTCCGAGTGCGGGCTGCCGGGGAATTGCGGGTGTTTGGCTGGAAATGCAGGTAACATCTAGTGCATCCCCCTGGACAGATCAGATAATTAGCGGACTTCCCCCTGCCAGGGAAAACCTGTGACACCAGGCAGCTGCGTGGAGGACAGACCCAAACATCCCCCACCCACACGGACGCTTTCCATAATTCTGAGAGTGGCGAGGTTCCGTCCTCTGTCTAAAGCGCCTGGGATCTCCTAGGAGCGCTCCGCGTGGCTTCCCCGAGTGTCTACTATTGCGGGCTGCCGGAGAAATGCGGGGGATGGGCTGGAAATGCAGGTAGCATCTAGTGCCTCCCCCTGGACACATGAGGTAATTGGCGGACTTCCCCCAGCCAGGGAACACCTGTGAAACCAGGCAGCTGCGTGGAGGTCTGCCCCAAAACTCCCCAACCCACTAGGCCGCGTTCCGGATTTCTGAGTGTGGCGAGGTTCCGTCCTCAGTCTGCAGCGCCTTGGATGTCCTAGGAGCCCTCGGCGTGTCTTCCTCGAGTGTCTCCTAGTGCGGGCTGCCGGGGAAAGGAGGGGGTTGTTCTGGTAATGCAGGTAGCATCTAGTGCCTCCCCTTGGCAGATGAGGTAATTAGCGGACTTCCCCCTGCCAGGGAACACTTTTGACACCAGGCAGCTGCGTGGAGGGTGGAACCAAACCTCCCCAACCCACTAGGCTGCGTTCCGGATTTCTGAGTGTGGCGAGGTTCCGACCTCTGTCTGCAGCGCCTGAGATCTCATAGGAGCCCTCCGCGTGTCTTCTCCGAGTGACCCTTATGCGGGTTTACGGCGAAAGGCGGGGGTTGGACTGGAAATGCAGGTAGGATCTAGTGCCTCCCCATGGACAGATCAGATAATTAGCGGACTTCCCCCTGCCATGGAACACCTGTGACAGCAGGCAGCTGCGTGGGGTAAGGCTCCAAATCTCCCAAACCGACTCGGCCGCGTTCCGGATTACTGAGTGTGGCGAGGTTCCTTCCTCTGTCTGCAGCGCCTGGGATCTCTAGGAGTCCCCCGCGTGTCTTCCCCGAGTGTCTCCTAGTGCGGGCAGCCGGGGAAAGGTGGGGGATGGTCTGGAAATGCAGGTAGCATCTAGTGCCTCCCCCTGGACATATAAGGTAATTAGCGGACTTCCCCCTGCCAGGGAACACCTGTGACACCAGGCAGCTGCGTGGAGGTCTGCCCCAAAACTCCCCAACCCACTAGGCCGCGTTCCGGATTTCTGAGTGTTGCGAGGTTCCGTCCTCTGTCTGCAGCGCCTGGGATGTCCTAGGAGCCCTCCGCGTGTCTTCCCTGAGTGTCTCCTAGTGCGGGTTGAAGGGGAAAGGAGGGGGTTGTGCTGGAAATGCAGGTAGCATCTAGTGCCTCCCCTTGGCAGATGAGGTACTTAGAGGAATTCCCCCTGCCAGGGAACACCTGTGACAGAAGGCAGCTGCGTGGAGGGCGGCCCCTAACCTCCCAAAACCACTAGGATGCGTTCCGGATTTCTGAGTGTGGCGAGGTTCTGTCCTCTCTCTGCAGCGACTGGGATTTCCTAGGAGCCCCCCGCGTGTCTTTCCTGAGTGTCTCCTATTGCGGGCTGCCAGGGAAATGCGGGGGTTGTGCTGGAAATGCAGGTAGCATCTAGTGCTTCCCCCTGGACAGTTGAGGTAATTAGCGGACTTCCCCCTGCCAGGGAACACCTGTGACACCAGGCAGCTGCGTGGAAGGCGGCCCCAAACTTCCCTAACCCACTCGTCCGCGTTCCTAAATTCTGAGTGTGGCGAGGTTCCGTCCTCTGCAGCGCTTGTGATCTCCTAGGAGCCCTCCGCTTGTCTTCCCCGAGTGTCTCCTATTGCGGGATGCCTGGGAATGGCAGGGGATGTGCTGGAAATGCAGGTAGCATCTAGTGCCTCCCCCTAGACAGATCAGATAATTAGCGGACTTCCCCCTGCCAGGGAACACCTGTGACACCAGGCAGCTTCGTGGTGGGTGGCCCGAAACCTCCCCAAACCAGTGGGACGCGTTCCAGATTTCTGAGTGTGGTAAGGATCCGTCCTCTGTCTGCAGCGCCTGGGATCTCCTAGAAGCCCTCCGCGTGACTTCCCTGAGTGTCTCCGAGTGCGGGCTGCCGGGGAATTGCGGGTGTTTGGCTGGAAATGCAGGTAACATCTAGTGCATCCCCCTGGACAGATCAGATAATTAGCGGACTTCCCCCTGCCAGGGAACACCTGTGACAGGAGGCAGCTGCGTGGATTGCGGCCCCGAAACTCACCATCCCACTCGGCCGCGTTCCTAAATTCTGAGTGTGCCGAGGTTCCGTCCTCTGTCTGCAGCGCCTGGGATCTCCTAGGAACCATCCGCGTATCTTCCCCGAGTGTCGCCTAGAGCGGGCTGCCGGGGAATGGCGGGGGATGGGCTGGAAATGCAGGTAGCATCTAGTGCCTCCGCCTGGACAGATCAGATAATTAGCGGACTTCCCCCTGCCGGGGAACACCTGTGACACAAGGCAGGTTTGTGGTGGGCGGCCCCAAACCTCCCCAAACCACTAGGCCACGTTCCGAATTTCTGAGTGTGGCGAGGTTCCGTCCTCTATCTGCAGCGCCTGGGATCTCCTAGGAGTCCTCCGCATGTCTTCCCCGAGTGTCTCCTGGTGCAGGCTGCTGGGGAAAGGCGGAGGATGGGCTCAAAATGCAGGTAGCATCTAGAGCCTCCCCCTGGACCGATGAGGTAATTAGCGGACTTCCCCCTGCCAGGGAACACCTGTGACACCAGGCAGCTGCGTGGAGGTCTGCCCCAAAACTCCCCAACACACTAGGCCACGTTCCGGATTTCTGAGTGTTGCGAGGTTCCGTCCTCTGTCTGCAGCGCCTGGGATGTCCTAGGAGCCCTCCGCGTGTCTTCCCTGTGTGTCTCCTAGTGCGGGCTGCCGGGGAATTGCGGGGTTTGGGCTGGAAACGCAGGTAGCATCTAGTGCCTCCTCCTGGACACATGAGGTAATTAGCGGACTTTACCCTGCCAGGGAACACCTGTGACACCAGGCATCTGCGAGGAGTGCGGCCCCAAACTTCCCCAAACCACTACGACGCGTTCCGGATTTCTGAGAGTGGCGAGGTTCCGTCCTCTGTCTGCAGCGCCTGGGATCTCGTAGTAGCCCTACACGTGTCTTCCCGATGTCTCATTTTGCGGGCTGCCGGGGATAGGAGTGGGTTGTGCTGGAAATATAGGTAGCATCTAGTGCCTCCCCTGGACACATGAGGTAATTAGCGGACTTCCCCCTGCCAGGGAAAACCTGTGACACCAGGCAGCTGCGTGGAAGGCGGCCCCAAACTTCCCTAACACACTCGTCCGCGTTCCTAAATCTGAGTGTGGCGAGGTTCCGTCCTCTGCAGCGCTTGTGATCTCCTAGGAGCCCTCCGCTTGTCTTCCCCGAGTGTCTCCTATTGCGGGATGCCTGGGAATGGCAGGGGATGTGCTGGAAATGCAGGTAGCATCTAGTGCCTCCCCCTAGACAGATCAGATAATTAGCGGACTTCCCCTGCCAGGGAACACCTGTGACACCAGGCAGCTTCGTGGTGGGTGGCCCGAAACCTCCCCAAACCAGTGGGACGCGTTCCAGATTTCTGAGTGTGGCAAGGATCCGTCCTCTGTCTGCAGCGCCTGGGATCTCCTAGAAGCCCTCCGCGTGACTTCCCTGAGTGTCTCCGAGTGCGGGCTGCCGGGGAATTGCGGGTGTTTGGCTGGAAATGCAGGTAACATCTAGTGCATCCCCCTGGACAGATCAGATAATTAGCGGACTTCCCCCTGCCAGGGAACACCTGTGACAGGAGGCAGCTGCGTGGATTGCGGCCCCGAAACTCACCATCCCACTCGGCCGCGTTCCTAAATTCTGAGTGTGCCGAGGTTCCGTCCTCTGTCTGCAGCGCCTGGGATCTCCTAGGAACCATCCGCGTATCTTCCCCGAGTGTCGCCTAGAGCGGGCTGCCGGGGAATGGCGGGGGATGGGCTGGAAATGCAGGTAGCATCTAGTGCCTCCGCCTGGACAGATCAGATAATTAGCGGACTTCCCCCTGCCGGGGAACACCTGTGACACAAGGCAGGTTTGTGGTGGGCGGCCCCAAACCTCCCCAAACCACTAGGCCACGTTCCGAATTTCTGAGTGTGGCGAGGTTCCGTCCTCTGTCTGCAGCACCTGGGATCTCCTAGGAGCCCTCCGCGTGTCTTCCCCGAGTGACTATTATGCGGGCTTCCGGGGATAGGCAGGGGTTGGCTGGAAACGAAGGTAGCATCTAGTGCCTCCCCCTGGACAGATGAGGTAATTAGCGGACTTCCCCCTACCAGTGAACACCTGTGACACCAGGCAGCTGCGTGGAGGGCGGCCCCAAACCTCCCCAACCCACTCGGCCGCGTTCCGGAATTCTGAGTGTGGCGAGGTTCCGTCCTCTGTCTGCAGCGCCTGGGATATCCTAGGAACTCTCCGCGTGAATTCCCCGAGTGTCTCCTAGTGCGGGCTGCCGGGGAATGCCGGGGGATGTGCTGGAAATGCAGGTAGCATCTAGTGCCTCCCCCTGGAGAGATGAGGTATTTAGCGGACTTCCCCATGCCAGGGAACACCTGTGACAGCAGGCAGCTGCGTGGAGGGCGGCCCCAAACCTCCCCAACCCACTCGGCCGCGTT
The DNA here is from genome assembly GCF_009834535.1 of Camelus ferus. Taxonomy (NCBI): domain Eukaryota; kingdom Metazoa; phylum Chordata; class Mammalia; order Artiodactyla; family Camelidae; genus Camelus; species Camelus ferus. The sequence continues at coordinate 468,908 of NC_045700.1, read as the reverse complement.
CCGGAATTCTGAGTGTGGCGAGGTTCCGTCCTCTATCTGCAGCGCCTGGGATCTCCTAGGAGTCCTCCGCATGTCTTCCCCGAGTGTCTCCTGGTGCAGGCTGCTGGGGAAAGGCGGAGGATGGGCTCAAAATGCAGGTAGCTTCTAGAGCCTCCCCCTGGACCGATGAGGTAATTAGCGGACTTCCCCCTGCCAGGGAACACCTGTGACACAAGGCAGCTGCGTGGAGGGCGGCCCCTAACCTCCCAAAACCACTAGGCTGCGTTCCGGATTTCTGAGTGTGGCGAGGTTCTGTCCTCTTTCTGCAGCGCCTGGGATTTCCTAGGAGCCCCCCGCGTGTCTTTCCTGAGTGTCTCCTATTGCGGGCTGCCAGGGAAATGCGGGGGTTGTGCTGGAAATGCAGGTAGCATCTAGTGCTTCCCCCTGGACAGTTGAGGTAATTAGCGGACTTCCCCCTGCCAGGGAACACCTGTGACACCAGGCAGCTGCGTGGAAGTCGGCCCCAAACTTCCCTAACCCACTCGTCCGCGTCCCTAAATTCTGAGTGTGGCGAGGTTCCGTCCTCTGCAGCGCTTGGGATCTCCTAGGAGCCCTCCGCTTGTCTTCCCCGAGTGTCTCCTATTGCGGGATGCCTGGGAATGGCAGGGGATGTGCTGGAAATGCAGGTAGCATCTAGTGCCTCCCCCTAGGCAGATCAGATAATTAGCGGAATTCCCCCTGCCAGGGAACACCTCTGACACCAGGCAGCTGCGTGGAGGTCTGCCCCAAAAGTCCCCAACCCACTAGGCCGCGTTCCGGATTTCTGAGTGTTGCGAGGTTCCGTCCTCTGTCTGCAGCGCCTGGGATGTCCTAGGAGCACTCCGCGTGTCTTCCCCGAGTGTCTCCTAGTGCGGGCTGAAGGGGAAAGGAGGGGGTTGTGCTGGAAATGCAGGTAGCATCTAGAGCCTCCCGTTGGCAGATGAGGTAATTAGCGGACTTCCCCCTGCCAGGGAACACCTGTAACACAAGGCAGCTGCGTGGAAGGCGGCCCCTAACCTCCCAAAACCACTAGGCTGCGTTCCGGATTTCTGAGTGTGATGAGGTTCTGTCCTCCCTCTGCAGCGCCTGGGATTTCCTAGGAGCCCCCCGCGTGTCTTCCCTGAGTGTCTCCGAGTGCGGGCTGCCGGGGAATTGCGGGTGTTTGGCTGGAAATGCAGGTAACATCTAGTGCATCCCCCTTGACAGATCAGATAATTAGCGGACTTCCCCCTGCCAGGGAACACCTGTGACAGGAGGCAGCTGCGTGGAGTGCGGCCCCCGAAAATCACCATCCCACTCGGGCGCGTTCCTAAATTCAGAGTGTGCCGAGGTTCCGTCCTCTGTCTGCAGCGCCTGGGATCTCCTAGGAACCATCCGCGTATCTTCCCCGAGTGTCTCCTAGAGCGGGCTGCCGGGGAATGGCGGGGGATGGGCTGGAAATGCAGGTAGCATCTAGTGCCTCCGCCTGGACAGATCAGATAATTAGCGGACTTCCCCCTGCCGGGGAACACCTGTGACACAAGGCAGGTTTGTGGTGGGCGGCCCCAAACCTCCCCAAACCACTAGGCCGCGTTCCAAATTTCTGAGTGTGGCGAGGTTCCGTCCTCTGTCTGCAGCACCTGGGATCTCCTAGGAGCCCTCCGCGTGTCTTCCCCGAGTGACTATTATGCGGGCTTCTGGGGATAGGCAGGGGTTGGCTGGAAACGAAGGTAGCATCTAGTGCCTCCCCCTGGACAGATGAGGTAATTAGCGGACTTCCCCCTATCAGTGAACACCTGTGACACCAGGCAGCTGCGTGGAGGGCGGCCCCAAACCTCCCCAACCCACTCGGCCGCGTTCCGGAATTCTGAGTGTGGCGAGGTTCCGTCCTCTGTCTGCAGCGCCTGGGATATCCTAGGAACCCTCCACGTGATTTCCCCGAGTGTCTCCTAGTGCGGGCTGCCGGGGAATGGCGGGGGATGTGTTGGAAATGCAGGTAGCATCTAGTGCCTCCCCCTGGAGAGATGAGATATTTAGCGGACTTCCCCATGCCAGGGAACACCTGTGACACAAGGCAGCTGCGTGGTGGGGGGCCGCAAACCTCCCCAACCCACTAGGACGCGTTCCGGATTTCTGAGTGTGGCGAGGTTCCGTCCTCTGTCTGCAGGGCCTGGGATCTCCTAGGTGTCCTCCGAGTGTCTTCCCCGAGTGTATCCTAGAGCGGGCTGCCGGGGAAAGGCGAGGGTATGGCTGGAAATGCAGGTAGCATCTAGTGGCTTCCCCTGGACAGATGAGGTAATTAGCGGACTTCCCTCTGCCAGGGAACACCTGTGACACCAGGCAGGTGCGTGGAGGGCGGCCCCAAACCTCCCCAACTCACTCGGACGCGTTCCGGATTTCTGAGTGTGGCGAGGTTTTGTCCTCTGTCTGCAGCGCCTGGGATCTCCTGGGAGCCATCCACGTGTCTTTCCAGAGTGTCTCCTAGTGCGGGCTCCCGGGGAAAGGCTGGGATTGTGCTGGAAATGTAGGTAGCATCTAGTGCCTTCCCCTGGACCGATGATGTAATTAGCGTACTTCCCCATGCCAGGGAACACCTGTGACACCAGGCAGCTTCGTGCAGGGCGGCCCCAAACCTCCCCATCCCACTCGGCCGCGTTCCGGAATTCTGAGAGTGGGGAGGTTCCGTCCTCTCTCTGCAGCGCCTGGGATCTCCTACGAGCCCTCGGCGTGTATTCCTAGAGTGTCTCCTATTGCGGGATACCGGGGAAATGCGGGGGATGGGCTGGAAATTCAGGAAGCATCTAGTGCCTCCCCATGGATAGATGAGGTAATTAGCGGACTTCCCCGTGCAAGGTAACACCTGTGACACCAGGCAGCTGCGTGGAGGGCGGCCCCAAACCTCCCCAACCCAATAGGCCGCGGTCCGGAATTCTGAGGGTGGCGAGGTTCCGTCCTCTGTCTGCAGCACCTGGGATATCCTAGGAGACCTTAGCGTGTCTTCCCCGAGTGACTCTTATGCGGGCTTCCGGGGAAAGGCGGTGGTTGGGCTGGAAATGCAGGTAGCATCCAGTGCCTCCCCCTGCACATATCAGGTAATTAGCGGATTTCCTCCTGCCAGTGAACACCTGTGACACCAGGCAGCTGCGTGCTGGGCGGCCCCAAACCTCCCCAACCCACTCGGCCTCGTTCCGGAATTCTGAGTGTGGCGAGGTTCCGTCCTCTGTCTGCAGCGCCTGGGATCTCCTAGGAGCCCTTCGCGTGTCTTCCCCGAGTGTCACCTAGTGCGGGCTACCTGGGAAAGTCGGGGGTTGGGCTGGAAATGCAGGTAGAATCTAGTGACCCCCCCTGCACAGATCAGGTAATTACCGGACTTCCCCCTGCCAGGGAACACCTGTGACACCAGGCAGCTGCGTGGAGGGCGGCCCCAAACCTCCCCAACCCAATCGGAGGCGTTTTGGAATTCTGAGTGTGGCGAGGTTCCGTCCTCTCTCTGCAGCTCCTGGGATCTCCTAGGAGCCCTCCGAGTGTCTTCCCCGAGTGTCTCGTAGTGCGTGCTTCCGGGGAAAGGCGGGGGTTGGGCTGGAAAAGCAAGTAGCATCTAGTGCCTCCCCCTGCACATATCAGGTAACTAGCGGACTACCCCCTGCCAGGGAACACCTGTGACACCAGGCAGCTGCGTGGATGGTGGCCCCATATATCCCCCACCCACTCGGTCACGTTCTGGAATTCTGAGTGTGGCGAGGTTCCATCCACTGTCTGAAGCGCCTGGGATATCCTAGGAGCCCTCCGCGTGTCTTCCCTGAGTGACTCTTTTGCGGGCTGCCAGGGAAAGGCTGGGGTTCTGCTGGAAATGCAGGTAGAATCTAGTGCCTCCCCCTGCTCTGATCAGGTAATTAGCGGACTTCCCCCTGCTAGGGAACAACTGTGACACCAGGCAGCTGCGAGGAAGGAGGCCCCAATCCTCCCCCACCCACTCGGCCGCGCTCCGGAAATCTGAATTTGGCGAGGTTCAGTCCTCTCTCTGCAGCGCCTGGGATCTCCTAGGAGAACTCCGAGTGTCTTCCCCGAGTGTCTCCTTGTGCGGGCTGCCGGGGAAAGGCGGGGGTTGGGCTGGAAATGCAGGTACCATCTAGTGCCTCCCCCTGGACAGATCAGGTAATTAGCGGACTTCCCCCAGCCAGGGAACACCAGTGACCCCAGGCAGCTGCATGGAGGGCGGCCCCAAACCTCCTAAACCCACTCGGACGCGTTCCGGAATTCTGAGTGTGGCGAGGTTACGTCCTCGGTCTGCAGCGCCTGGGATCTCCTAGGAGCCCTCCGCGTGTATTCCCCGAGTGTCTCCTAGTGCGGGCTGCCGGGGAAAGGAGGGGGTTGGCTTGGAAATGAAGGAAGCATCTAGTGCCTCCCCCTGCACAGATCAGGTAATTAGCGGACTTCTTCCTCCCAGGGAACACCTGTGACAGAAGGCAGCCGCGTGATTGGCGGCCCCAAAACTCCCCAAACCACTCGGCCGCGTTCCGGAATTCTGAGTGTTGTGAGGATCCGTCATCAGTCTGCAGCGTCTGGGATCTCCTAGGAGCCCTCTGCATGTCTTTCCCGAGTGTTTCCTAGTGCAGGCTGCCGGGGAAAGGTGGGTGTTGGGCTGGAAATGCAGGTTGCATCTAGTGCCTCCCCCTGCACAGATCAGGTAATTAGCGGATTTCTTCCTGCCAGTGAACCACCTGTGACACCAGGCAGCTTCGTGCAGGGCGGCCCCAAACCTCCCCAAACCACTCGGCTGCGTTCCGGAATTCTGAGAGTGGCGAGGTTCCGTCCTCTGTCTGCAGCACCTGGGATCTCCTAGGAGCCCTCTGCCTGTCTTCCCCGAGTTTATCCTAGTGCAGGCTGCCGGGGAAAGGCGGGGGTTGGGCTGGAAATGCAGGTAGCATCTAGTGCCTCCCCCTGAACAGATCAGGTATTTAGCGGAATTCTTCCTCCCAGAGAACACCTGTGACACCAGGCAGGTGCGTGTAAGTCGGCTGAAAACATCCGCAACCCACTCGGCCGCGTTTCGGAATTCTGAGTGTGGCGGGGTTCCGTCCTCTGTCTGCAGCGCCTGGAATCACCCAGGAGAACTCCGCGTGTCTTCCCCGAGTGTCTCCTAGTGCGGGCTGCCGGGGAAAGGCGGGGGTTGGGCTGGAAATGCAGGTAGCATCTAGTCCCTCCCCCTGGACAGATCAGGTAATTAGCGGACTTCCCCCAGCCAGGGAACACCAGTGACCCAAGGCAGCTGCGTGGAGGGCGGCCACAAACTTCCTAAACCCACTCGGACGCGTTCCGGAATTCTGAGTGTGGCGAGGTTCCATCCTCTGTCTGCAGCGCCTGGGATCTCCTAGGAGCCCTCTGCGTGTCTTCCCCGAGTGTCACCTAGTGCGGGCTCCCTGGAAAAGGCGGGGGTTGCACTTGGAAATGCAGGTAGCATCTAGTGCCTCCCCCTGCACAGATCAGGTAATTAGCGGAATTCCCCCTGCCAGGGAACACCTGTGACACCAGGCAGCTGCGTGGTGGGCGGCTGAATACATCCGCAACCCACTCGGCCGCGTTCCGGAATTCTGAGTGTGGCGAGGTTCCGTCCTCTCTCTGCAGGTCCTGGGATCTCCTAGGAGCCTTCCGAGTGTCTTCCCCGAGTGTCTCATAGTGCGTGCTTCCGGGGAAAGGCGGGGGTTGGGCTGGAAAAGCAAGTAGCATCTAGTGCCTCCCCCTGCACAGATCAGGTAACTAGCGGAATACCCCCTGCCAGGGAAAACCTGTGACAACAGGCATCTGCGTGGAGGGCAGCCCCAAACCTCCCCAACCCACTCGGCCGCATTTTAGAATTCTGAGTGTGGCGAGGTTCCGTCCTCTGTCTGCAGCGGCTGGGATCTCCTAGGATCCCTCCACGTGTCTTCTCCGAGTGTCTCCTAGTGCGGGCTGCCTGGGAAAGGCGGGGGTTGGGATGGAAATGCTGGTAGCATCTAGTGTCTCCCCCTAGACGGATCAGGTAATTAGCGGAATTCCCCCTGCCAGTGAACACCTGTGACACCAGGCAGCTGCGAGGAAGGCGGCCCCAAACCTCCCCCACCCACTCGGCCGCGTTCCGATATTCTGACTTTTGTGAGGATCAGTCCTCTGTCTGCAGCGCCTGGAATCTCCAAGGAGCCCTCCGCGTGTCTTCCCCGAGTGTCTCCTAGTGCGGGCTGCCGAGGAAAGGCGGGGGTTGGGCTGGAAATGCAGGTAGAATCTAGTGCATCCCCCTGGACAGATCAGGTAATTAGCGGAATTGCCCTGCCAGGGAACACCTGTGAAACCAGGCAGCTGCGTGGAGGGTGGCCCCATATATCCCCCACCCAGTCGGCCGCGTTCCTGAATTTTAAGTGTGGCGAGGTTCCGTCCTCTGTCTGCAGCACCTGGGATCTCCTAGGATCCCTCCGCGTGTCTTCTCCGAGTGTCTCCTAGTGCGGGCTGCCTGAGAAAGGCGGGTGTTGGGCTGGAAATGCAGGTAGCATCTAGTGCCTCCCACAGGACATTTCAGGTCATTAGCAAACTTCCCCCTGCCTGGGAACACCTGTGACACCAGGCAGCTTCGTGTAGGGCGGCCCCAAAACTCCTAAACCCTCTCGGACTCGTTCCGGAATTCTGAGTGTGGCGCGGTTCCGTCCTCTGTCCGCAGCACCTGGGATCTCCTAAGAGCCCTCCGCGTGTCTTCCCCGAGTGTCTCCAAGTGCGGGCTGCCGTGGAAAGAAGGGGGTTGGCTTGGAAATGCAGGTAGCATCAAGTGCCTCCCCCTGCACAGATCAGATAATTAGCGGACTTCCCCCTGCAAGGGAACAAATGTGACACCAGGCAGCTGCGTGGTGGGCGGCCCCAAACCTCCCCAACCCAATCGGAGGCGCTTTGGAATTCTGAGTGTTGTGAGGTTCCGTCCTCAGTCTGCAGCGCCTGGGATCTCCTAGGAGCCCTCCGCGTGTCTTTCCCGAGTGTTTCCTAGTGCGGGCTGCCGGGGAAAGGCGGGTTATGGGCTGGAAATGCAGGTTGCATCTAGTGCCTCCCCCTGCACAGATCAGGTAATTAGCGGATTTCTTCCTGCCAGTGAACACCAGTGACCTCAGGCAGCTGCGTGGAGGGCGGCCCCAAACCTCCTAAACCCACTCGGACACGTTCCGGAATTCTGAGTGTGGCGAGGTTCCGTCCTCTGTCTGCAGCGCCTGGGATCTCCTAGGAGCCCTCTGCGTGTCTTCTCCGAGTGTCACCAAGTGCGGGCTCCCTGGGAAAGGTGGGGGTTGCGCTTGGAAATGCGGGTAGCATCTAGTGCCTCCCCCTGCACAGATCAGGTAATTAGCGGAATTCCCCCTGCCAGGGAACACCTGTGACACCAGGCAGCTGCGTGGTGGGCGGCTGAATACATCCGCAACCCACTCGGCCGCGTTCCGGAATTCTGAGTGTGGCGAGGTTCCGTCTTCTCTCTGCAGCGCCTGGGATCTCCTAGGAGACCTTAGCGTGTCTTCCCCGAGTGACTCTTATGCGGGCTTCCGGGGAAAGGCGGTGGTTGGGCTGGAAATGCAGGTAGCATCCAGTGCCTCCCCCTGCACATATCAGGTAATTAGCGGATTTCCTCCTGCCAGTGAACACCTGTGACACCAGGGCAGCTGCGTGCTGGGCGGCCCCAAACCTCCCCAACCCACTCGGCCTCGTTCCGGAATTCTGAGTGTGGCGAGGTTCCGTCCTCTCTCTGCAGGTCCTGGGATCTCCTAGGAGCCTTCCGAGTGTCTTCCCCGAGTGTCTCATAGTGCGTGCTTCCGGGGAAAGGCGGGGGTTGGGCTGGAAAAGCAAGTAGCATCTAGTGCCTCCCCCTGCACATATCAGGTAACTAGCGGACTACCCCCTGCCAGGGAACACCTGTGACACCAGGCAGCTGCGTGGATGGTGGCCCCATATATCCCCCACCCACTCGGTCACGTTCTGGAATTCTGAGTGTGGCGAGGTTCCATCCACTGTCTGAAGCGCCTGGGATATCTTAGGAGCCCTCCGCGTGTCTTCCCTGAGTGACTCTTTTGCGGGCTGCCAGGGAAAGGCTGGGGTTCTGCTGGAAATGCAGGTAGAATCTAGTGCCTCCCCCTGCTCTGATCAGGTAATTAGCGGACTTCCCCCTGCTAGGGAACAACTGTGACACCAGGCAGCTGCGAGGAAGGAGGCCCCAATCCTCCCCCACCCACTCGGCCGCGCTCCGGAAATCTGAATTTGGCGAGGTTCAGTCCTCTCTCTGCAGCGCCTGGGATCTCCTAGGAGAACTCCGAGTGTCTTCCCCGAGTGTCTCCTTGTGCGGGCTGCCGGGGAAAGGCGGGGGTTGGGCTGGAAATGCAGGTACCATCTAGTGCCTCCCCCTGCACAGATCAGGTAATTAGCGGATTTCTTCCTGCCAGTGAACACCAGTGACCTCAGGCAGCTGCGTGGAGGGCGGCCCCAAACCTCCTAAACCCACTCGGACACGTTCCGGAATTCTGAGTGTGGCGAGGTTCCGTCCTCTGTCTGCAGCGCCTGGGATCTCCTAGGAGCCCTCTGCGTGTCTTCTCCGAGTGTCACCAAGTGCGGGCTCCCTGGGAAAGGTGGGGGTTGCGCTTGGAAATGCGGGAAGCATCTAGTGCCTCCCCCTGCACAGATCAGGTAATTAGCGGAATTCCCCCTGCCAGGGAACACCTGTGACACCAGGCAGCTGCGTGGTGGGCGGCTGAATACATCCGCAACCCACTCGGCCGCGTTCCGGAATTCTGAGTGTGGCGAGGTTCCGTCTTCTCTCTGCAGCGCCTGGGATCTCCTAGGAGACCTTAGCGTGTCTTCCCCGAGTGACTCTTATGCGGGCTTCCGGGGAAAGGCGGTGGTTGGGCTGGAAATGCAGGTAGCATCCAGTGCCTCCCCCTGCACATATCAGGTAATTAGCGGATTTCCTCCTGCCAGTGAACACCTGTGACACCAGGCAGCTGCGTGCTGGGCGGCCCCAAACCTCCCCAACCCACTCGGCCTCGTTCCGGAATTCTGAGTGTGGCGAGGTTCCGTCCTCTCTCTGCAGGTCCTGGGATCTCCTAGGAGCCTTCCGAGTGTCTTCCCCGAGTGTCTCATAGTGCGTGCTTCCGGGGAAAGGCGGGGGTTGGGCTGGAAAAGCAAGTAGCATCTAGTGCCTCCCCCTGCACATATCAGGTAACTAGCGGACTACCCCCTGCCAGGGAACACCTGTGACACCAGGCAGCTGCGTGGATGGTGGCCCCATATATCCCCCACCCACTCGGTCACGTTCTGGAATTCTGAGTGTGGCGAGGTTCCATCCACTGTCTGAAGCGCCTGGGATATCCTAGGAGCCCTCCGCGTGTCTTCCCTGAGTGACTCTTTTGCGGGCTGCCAGGGAAAGGCTGGGGTTCTGCTGGAAATGCAGGTAGAATCTAGTGCCTCCCCCTGCTCTGATCAGGTAATTAGCGGACTTCCCCCTGCTAGGGAACAACTGTGACACCAGGCAGCTGCGAGGAAGGAGGCCCCAATCCTCCCCCACCCACTCGGCCGCGCTCCGGAAATCTGAATTTGGCGAGGTTCAGTCCTCTCTCTGCAGCGCCTGGGATCTCCTAGGAGAACTCCGAGTGTCTTCCCCGAGTGTCTCCTTGTGCGGGCTGCCGGGGAAAGGCGGGGGTTGGGCTGGAAATGCAGGTACCATCTAGTGCCTCCCCCTGGACAGATCAGGTAATTAGCGGACTTCCCCCAGCCAGGGAACACCAGTGACCCCAGGCAGCTGCATGGAGGGCGGCCCCAAACCTCCTAAACCCACTCGGACGCGTTCCGGAATTCTGAGAGTGGCGAGGTTACGTCCTCGGTCTGCAGCGCCTGGGATCTCCTAGGAGCCCTCCGCGTGTATTCCCCGAGTGTCTCCTAGTGCGGGCTGCCGGGGAAAGGAGGGGGTTGGCTTGGAAATGAAGGAAGCATCTAGTGCCTCCCCCTGCACAGATCAGGTAATTAGCGGACTTCTTCCTCCCAGGGAACACCTGTGACAGAAGGCAGCCGCGTGATTGGCGGCCCCAAAACTCCCCAAACCACTCGGCCGCGTTCCGGAATTCTGAGTGTTGTGAGGATCCGTCATCAGTCTGCAGCGTCTGGGATCTCCTAGGAGCCCTCTGCATGTCTTTCCCGAGTGTTTCCTAGTGCAGGCTGCCGGGGAAAGGTGGGTGTTGGGCTGGAAATGCAGGTTGCATCTAGTGCCTCCCCCTGCACAGATCAGGTAATTAGCGGATTTCTTCCTGCCAGTGAACACCTGTGACACCAGGCAGCTTCGTGCAGGGCGGCCCCAAACCTCCCCAAACCACTCGGCTGCGTTCCGGAATTCTGAGAGTGGCGAGGTTCCGTCCTCTGTCTGCAGCACCTGGGATCTCCTAGGAGCCCTCTGCCTGTCTTCCCCGAGTTTATCCTAGTGCAGGCTGCCGGGGAAAGGCGGGGGTTGGGCTGGAAATGCAGGTAGCATCTAGTGCCTCCCCCTGAACAGATCAGGTATTTAGCGGAATTCTTCCTCCCAGAGAACACCTGTGACACCAGGCAGGTGCGTGTAAGTCGGCTGAAAACATCCGCAACCCACTCGGCCGCGTTTCGGAATTCTGAGTGTGGCGGGGTTCCGTCCTCTGTCTGCAGCGCCTGGAATCACCCAGGAGAACTCCGCGTGTCTTCCCCGAGTGTCTCCTAGTGCGGGCTGCCGGGGAAAGGCGGGGGTTGGGCTGGAAATGCAGGTAGCATCTAGTCCCTCCCCCTGGACAGATCAGGTAATTAGCGGACTTCCCCCAGCCAGGGAACACCAGTGACCCAAGGCAGCTGCGTGGAGGGCGGCCACAAACTTCCTAAACCCACTCGGACGCGTTCCGGAATTCTGAGTGTGGCGAGGTTCCATCCTCTGTCTGCAGCGCCTGGGATCTCCTAGGAGCCCTCTGCGTGTCTTCCCCGAGTGTCACCTAGTGCGGGCTCCCTGGAAAAGGCGGGGGTTGCACTTGGAAATGCAGGTAGCATCTAGTGCCTCCCCCTGCACAGATCAGGTAATTAGCGGAATTCCCCCTGCCAGGGAACACCTGTGACACCAGGCAGCTGCGTGGTGGGCGGCTGAATACATCCGCAACCCACTCGGCCGCGTTCCGGAATTCTGAGTGTGGCGAGGTTCCGTCCTCTCTCTGCAGGTCCTGGGATCTCCTAGGAGCCTTCCGAGTGTCTTCCCCGAGTGTCTCATAGTGCGTGCTTCCGGGGAAAGGCGGGGGTTGGGCTGGAAAAGCAAGTAGCATCTAGTGCCTCCCCCTGCACAGATCAGGTAACTAGCGGACTACCCCCTGCCAGGGAAAACCTGTGACAACAGGCATCTGCGTGGAGGGCAGCCCCAAACCTCCCCAACCCACTCGGCCGCATTTTAGAATTCTGAGAGTGGCGAGGTTCCGTCCTCTGTCTGCAGCGGCTGGGATCTCCTAGGATCCCTCCACGTGTCTTCTCCGAGTGTCTCCTAGTGCGGGCTGCCTGGGAAAGGCGGGGGTTGGGATGGAAATGCTGGTAGCATCTAGTGTCTCCCCCTAGACGGATCAGGTAATTAGCGGAATTCCCCCTGCCAGTGAACACCTGTGACACCAGGCAGCTGCGAGGAAGGCGGCCCCAAACCTCCCCAACCCAATCGGAGGCGTTTGGAATTCTGAGTGTGGCGAGGTTCCGTCCTCTCTCTGCAGCTCCTGGGATCTCCTAGGAGCCCTCCGAGTGTCTTCCCCGAGTGACTCTTATGCGGGCTGCCAGGGAAAGGCGGGGGTTGTGCTGGAATGGCAGTAGAATCTAGTGCCTCCCCCTGCTCTGATCAGGTAATTAGAGGACTTCCCCCTGCCAGGGAACACCTGTGACACCAGGCAGCTGCGAGGAAGGCGGCCCCAATCCTCCCCCACCCACTCGGCCGCGTTCCGGAATTCTGACTTTGGCGAGGTTCAGTCCTCTGTCTGCAGCGCCTGGGATCTCCTAGGAGCCCTCCGCGTGTCTTCCTCTAGTGACTTTTATGCGGGCTGCCAGGGAAAGGCGGGGGTTGTGCTGGAAAGGCAGGTAGGATCTAGTGCCTCCCCCTGGACGGATCAGGTAATTAGCGGAATTCCCCCTGCCAGGGAACACCTGTGACACCAGGCAGCTGCGTGGAGGGTGGCCCCTTATATCCCCCACCAACTCGGCCACGTTCTGTAATTCTGAGTATGGCGAGGTTCCATCCACTGTCTGCAGCGCCAGGGATCTCCTAGGATCCCTCCGCGTGTCTTCTCCGAGTGTATCCTAGTGCGGGCTGCTTGGGAAAGGCGGGGTTTGGGCTGGAAATGCAGGTAGCATCTAGTGCCTCCCCCTGGAAGGATCAGGTAATTAGCGGAATTCCCCATGCAAGGGAACACCTGTCACACCTGGGAGCTGCATGGAGGGCGGCCCCAAACCTCCCCCACCCACTTGGCTGCGTTCTGGAATTCTCATTGTGGCGAGGTTCCGTCCTCTGTCTGCAGCGCCTGGGATCTCCCAGGAGAACTCCGCGTGTCTTCCCCGAGTGTCTCCTAGTGCAGGCTGCAGGGGAAACGCGGGGGTTGCGCTGGAAATGCAGGTAGCATCGAGTGCCTCCTCCTGGACAGATCAGGTATTTAGCGGAATTCAACCAGCCAGGGAATACCAGTGACCCCAGGCAGCTGCGTGGTGGGCGGGCCCCAAACCTCCTAAACCCACTCGGACGCGTTCCAGAATTCTGAGCGTGGCGAGGTTCCGTCCTCTGACTGCAGCGCCTGGGATCTCCTATGAGCACTCCGCGTGTCTTCCCCGAGTGACTATTATGCGGGCTGTTGGGGAAAGGCGGGGGTTGTGCTGGAAACACAGATAGCATCTAGTTCTTCCCCCTGGACAGATGAGGTAATTAGCGGTCTTCCCCCTGCCAGTGAACACCAGTGACACCAGGCAGCTGCGTGGAAGGCGGCCCCAAACTTCCCTAACACACTCGTCCGCGTTCCTAAATTCTGAGTGTGGCGAGGTTCCGTCCTCTGCAGCGCTTGTGATCTCCTAGGAGCCCTCCGCTTGTCTTCCCCGAGTGTCTCCTATTGCGGGATGCCTGGGAATGGCAGGGGATGTGCTGGAAATGCAGGTAGCATCTAGTGCCTCCCCCTAGACAGATCAGATAATTAGCGGACTTCCCCCTGCCAGGGAACACCTGTGACACCAGGCAGCTTCGTGGTGGGTGGCCCGAAACCTCCCCAAACCAGTGGGACGCGTTCCAGATTTCTGAGTGTGGCAAGGATCCGTCCTCTGTCTGCAGCGCCTGGGATCTCCTAGAAGCCCTCCGCGTGACTTCCCTGAGTGTCTCCGAGTGCGGGCTGCCGGGGAATTGCGGGTGTTTGGCTGGAAATGCAGGTAACATCTAGTGCATCCCCCTTGACAGATCAGATAATTAGCGGACTTCCCCCTGCCAGGGAACACCTGTGACAGGAGGCAGCTGCGTGGATTGCGGCCCCGAAACTCACCATCCCACTCGGCCGCGTTCCTAAATTCTGAGTGTGCCGAGGTTCCGTCCTCTGTCTGCAGCGCCTGGGATCTCCTAGGAACCATCCGTGTATCTTCCCCGAGTGTCGCCTAGAGCGGGCTGCCGGGGAATGGCGGGGGATGGGCTGGAAATGCAGGTAGCATCTAGTGCCTCCGCCTGGACAGATCAGATAATTAGCGGACTTCCCCCTGCCGGGGAACACCTGTGACACAAGGCAGGATTGTGGTTGGCGGCCCCAAACCTCCCCAAACCACTAGGCCACGTTCCGAATTTCTGAGTGTGGCAGGTTCCGTCCTCTGTCTGCAGCACCTGGGATCTCCTAGGAGCCCTCCGCGTGTCTTCCCCGAGTGACTATTATGCGGGTTTCCGGGGATAGGCAGGGGTTGGCTGGAAACGAAGGTAGCATCTAGTGCCTCCCCCTGGACAGATGAGGTAATTAGCGGACTTCCCCCTACCAGTGAACACCTGTGACACCAGGCAGCTGCGTGGAGGGCGGCCCCAAACCTCCCCAACCCACTCGGCCGCGTTCCGGAATTCTGAGTGTGGCGAGGTTCCGTCCTCTGTCTGCAGCGCCTGGGATATCCTAGGAACTCTCCGCGTGAATTCCCCGAGTGTCTCCTAGTGCGGGCTGCCGGGGAATGCCGGGGGATGTGCTGGAAATGCAGGTAGCATCTAGTGCCTCCCCCTGGAGAGATGAGGTATTTAGCGGACTTCCCCATGCCAGGGAACACCTGTGACAGCAGGCAGCTGCGTGGAGGGCGGCCCCAAACCTCCCCAACCCACTCGGCCGCGTTCCGGAATTCTGAGTGTGGCGAGGTTCCGTCCTCTATCTGCAGCGCCTGGGATCTCCTAGCAGTCCTCCGCATGTTTTCCCCGAGTGTCTCCTGGTGCAGGCTGCTGGGGAAAGGCGGAGGATGGGCTCAAAATGCAGGTAGCATCTAGAGCCTCCCCCTGGACCGATGAGGTAATTAGCGGACTTCCCCCTGCCAGGGAACACCTGTGACACCAGGCAGCTGCGTGGAGGTCTGCCCCAAAACTCCCCAACCCACTAGGCCGCGTTCCGGATTTCTGAGTGTTGCGAGGTTCCGTCCTCTGTCTGCAGCGCCTGGGATGTCCTAGGAGCCCTCCGCGTGTCTTCCCCGAGTGTCTCCTAGTGCGGGCTGAAGGGGAAATGAGGGGGTTGTGCTGGAAATGCAGGTAGCATCTAGTGCCTCCCCTTGGCAGATGAGGTAATTAGCGAATTCCCCCTGCCAGGGAACACCTGTGACACAAGGCAGCTGCGTGGAGGGCGGCCCCTAACCTCCCAAAACCACTAGGCTGCGTTCCGGATTTCTGAGTGTGGCGAGGTTCTGTCCTCTCTCTGCAGCGCCTGGGATGTCCTAGGAGCCCTCCGCGTGTCTTCCCCGAGTGTCTCCTATTGCGGGCTGCCAGGGAAATGCGGGGGTTGTGCTGGAAATTCAGGTAGCATCTAGTGCTTCCCCCTGGACAGTTGAGGTAATTAGCGGACTTCCCCCTGCCAGGGAACACCTGTGACACCAGGCAGCTGCGTGGAAGGCGGCCCCAAACTTCCCTAACCCACTCGTCCGCGTTCCTAAATTCTGAGTGTGGCGAGGTTCCGTCCTCTGCAGCGCTTGGGATCTCCTAGGAGCCCTCCGCTTGTCTTCCCCGAGTGTCTCCTATTGCGGGATGCCTGGGAATGGCAGGGGATGTGCTGGAAATGCAGGTAGCATCTAGTGCCTCCCCCTAGGCAGATCAGATAATTAGCGGAATTCCCCCTGCCAGGGAACACCTCTGACACCAGGCAGCTGCGTGGAGGTCTGCCCCAAAAGTCCCCAACCCACTAGGCCGCGTTCCGGATTTCTGAGTGTTGCGAGGTTCCGTCCTCTGTCTGCAGCGCCTGGGATGTCCTAGGAGCCCTCCGCGTGTCTTCCCCGAGTGTCTCCTAGTGCGGGCTGAAGGGGAAAGGAGGGGGTTGTGCTGGAAATGCAGGTAGCATCTAGAGCCTCCCGTTGGCAGATGAGGTAATTAGCGGACTTCCCCCTGCCAGGGAACACCTGTAACACAAGGCAGCTGCGTGGAAGGCGGCCCCTAACCTCCCAAAACCACTAGGCTGCGTTCCGGATTTCTGAGTGTGATGAGGTTCTGTCCTCCCTCTGCAGCGCCTGGGATATCCTAGGAGCCCCCCGCGTGTCTTCCCTGAGTGTCTCCGAGTGCGGGCTGCCGGGGAATTGCGGGTGTTTGGCTGGAAATGCAGGTAACATCTAGTGCATCCCCCTGGACAGATCAGATAATTAGCGGACTTCCCCCTGCCAGGGAACACCTGTGACAGGAGGCAGCTGCGTGGAGTGCGGCCCCGAAAATCACCATCCCACTCGGGCGCGTTCCTAAATTCTGAGTGTGCCGAGGTTCCGTCCTCTGTCTGCAGCGCCTGGGATCTCCTAGGAACCATCCGCGTATCTTCCCCGAGTGTCTCCTAGAGCGGGCTGCCGGGGAATGGCGGGGGATGGGCTGGAAATGCAGGTAGCATCTAGTGCCTCCGCCTGGACAGATCAGAAAATTAGCGGACTTCCCCCTGCCGGGGAACACCTGTGACACAAGGCAGGTTTGTGGTGGGCGGCCCCAAACCTCCCCAAACCACTAGGCCGCGTTCCAAATTTCTGAGTGTGGCGAGGTTCCGTCCTCTGTCTGCAGCACCTGGGATCTCCTAGGAGCCCTCCGCGTGTCTTCCCCGAGTGACTATTATGCGGGCTTCTGGGGATAGGCAGGGGTTGGCTGGAAACGAAGGTAGCATCTAATGCCTCCCCCTGGACAGATGAGGTAATTAGCGGACTTCCCCCTACCAGTGAACACCTGTGACACCAGGCAGCTGCGTGGAGGGCGGCCCCAAACCTCCCCAACCCACTCGGCCGCGTTCCGGAATTCTGAGTGTGGCGAGGTTCCGTCCTCTGTCTGCAGCGCCTGGGATATCCTAGGAACACTCCGCGTGATTTCCCCGAGTGTCTCTTAGTGCGGGCTGCCGGGGAATGGCGGGGGATGTGTTGGAAATGCAGGTAGCATCTAGTGCCTCCCCCTGGAGAGATGAGATATTTAGCGGACTTCCCCATGCCAGGGAACACCTGTGACACAAGGCAGCTGCGTGGTGGGGGGCCGCAAACCTCCCCAACCCACTAGGACGCGTTCCGGATTTCTGAGTGTGGCGAGGTTCCGTCCTCTGTCTGCAGGGCCTGGGATCTCCTAGGTGTCCTCCGAGTGTCTTCCCCGAGTGTATCCTAGTGCGGGCTGCCGGGGAAAGGCGAGGGTATGGCTGGAAATGCAGGTAGCATCTAGTGGCTTCCCCTGGACAGATGAGGTAATTAGCGGACTTCCCTCTGCCAGGGAACACCTGTGACACCAGGCAGGTGCGTGGAGGGCGGCCCCAAACCTCCCCAACTCACTCGGACGCGTTCCGGATTTCTGAGTGTGGCGAGGTTTTGTCCTCTGTCTGCATCGCCTGGGATCTCCTAGGAGCCATCCACGTGTCTTTCCAGAGTGTCTCCTAGTGCGGGCTCCCGGGGAAAGGCGGGGATTGTGCTGGAAATGTAGGTAGCATCTAGTGCCTTCCCCTGGACCGATGATGTAATTAGCGTACTTCCCCATGCCAGGGAACACCTGTGACACCATGCAGCTTCGTGCAGGGCGGCCCCAAACCTCCCCATCCCACTCGGCCGCGTTCCGGAATTCTGAGAGTGGGGAGGTTCCGTCCTCTGTCTGCAGCGCCTGGGATCTCCTACGAGCCCTCGGCGTGTATTCCTAGAGTGTCTCCTATTGCGGGATACCGGGGAAATGCGGGGGATGGGCTGGAAATTCAGGAAGCATCTAGTGCCTCCCCCTGGATAGATGAGGTAATTAGCGGACTTCCCCGTGCAAGGTAACACCTGTGACACCAGGCAGCTGCGTGGAGGGCGGCCCCAAACCTCCCCAACCCAATAGGCCGCGGTCCGGAATTCTGAGGGTGGCGAGGTTCCGTCCTCTGTCTGCAGCACCTGGGATCTCCTAGGAGACCTTAGCGTGTCTTCCCCGAGTGACTCTTATGCGGGCTTCCGGGGAAAGGCGGTGGTTGGGCTGGAAATGCAGGTAGCATCCAGTGCCTCCCCCTGCACATATCAGGTAATTAGCGGATTTCCTCCTGCCAGTGAACACCTGTGACACCAGGCAGCTGCGTGCTGGGCGGCCCCAAACCTCCCCAACCCACTCGGCCTCGTTCCGGAATTCTGAGTGTGGCGAGGTTCCGTCCTCTGTCTGCAGCGCCTGGGATCTCCTAGGAGCCCTTCGCGTGTCTTCCCCGAGTGTCACCTAGTGCGGGCTACCTGGGAAAGGCGGGGGTTGGGCTGGAAATGCAGGTAGAATCTAGTGCCTCCCCCTGCTCTGATCAGGTAATTAGCGGACTTCCCCCTGCTAGGGAACAACTGTGACACCAGGCAGCTGCGAGGAAGGAGGCCCCAATCCTCCCCCACCCCCTCGGCCGCGCTCCGGAATTCTGAATTTGGCGAGGTTCAGTCCTCTCTCTGCAGCGCCTGGGATCTCCTAGGAGAACTCCGAGTGTCTTCCCCGAGTGTCTCCTTGTGCGGGCTGCCGGGGAAAGGCGGGGGTTGGGCTGGAAATGCAGGTACCATCTAGTGCCTCCCCCTGGACAGATCAGGTAATTAGCGGACTTCCCCCAGCCAGGGAACACCAGTGACCCCAGGCAGCTGCATGGAGGGCGGCCCCAAACCTCCTAAACCCACTCGGACGCGTTCCGGAATTCTGAGTGTGGCGAGGTTACGTCCTCGGTCTGCAGCGCCTGGGATCTCCTAGGAGCCCTCCGCGTGTATTCCCCGAGTGTCTCCTAGTGCGGGCTGCCGGGGAAAGGAGGGGGTTGGCTTGGAAATGAAGGAAGCATCTAGTGCCTCCCCCTGCACAGATCAGGTAATTAGCGGACTTCTTCCTCCCAGGGAACACCTGTGACAGAAGGCAGCCGCGTGATTGGCGGCCCCAAAACTCCCCAAACCACTCGGCCGCGTTCCGGAATTCTGAGTGTTGTGAGGATCCGTCATCAGTCTGCAGCGTCTGGGATCTCCTAGGAGCCCTCTGCATGTCTTTCCCGAGTGTTTCCTAGTGCAGGCTGCCGGGGAAAGGTGGGTGTTGGGCTGGAAATGCAGGTTGCATCTAGTGCCTCCCCCTGCACAGATCAGGTAATTAGCGGATTTCTTCCTGCCAGTGAAAACCTGTGACACCAGGCAGCTTCGTGCAGGGCGGCCCCAAACCTCCCCAAACCACTCGGCTGCGTTCCGGAATTCTGAGAGTGGCGAGGTTCCGTCCTCTGTCTGCAGCACCTGGGATCTCCTAGGAGCCCTCTGCCTGTCTTCCCCGAGTTTATCCTAGTGCAGGCTGCCGGGGAAAGGCGGGGGTTGGGCTGGAAATGCAGGTAGCATCTAGTGCCTCCCCCTGAACAGATCAGGTATTTAGCGGAATTCTTCCTCCCAGAGAACACCTGTGACACCAGGCAGGTGCGTGTAAGTCGGCTGAAAACATCCGCAAATCACTCGGCCGCGTTTCGGAATTCTGAGTGTGGCGGGGTTCCGTCCTCTGTCTGCAGCGCCTGGAATCACCCAGGAGAAATCCGCGTGTCTTCCCCGAGTGTCTCCTAGTGCGGGCTGCCGGGGAAAGGCGGGGGTTGGGCTGGAAATGCAGGTAGCATCTAGTCCCTCCCCCTGGACAGATCAGGTAATTAGCGGACTTCCCCCAGCCAGGGAACACCAGTGACCCCAGGCAGCTGCGTGGAGGGCGGCCACAAACTTCCTAAACCCACTCGGACGCGTTCCGGAATTCTGAGTGTGGCGAGGTTCTGTCCTCTGTCTGCAGCGCCTGGGATCTCCTAGGAGCCCTCTGCGTGTCTTCCCCGAGTGTCACCTAGTGCGGGCTCCCTGGAAAAGGCGGGGGTTGCACTTGGAAATGCAGGTAGCATCTAGTGCCTCCCCCTGCACAGATCAGGTAATTAGCGGAATTCCCCCTGCCAGGGAACACCTGTGACACCAGGCAGCTGCGTGGTGGGCGGCTGAATACATCCGCAACCCACTCGGCCGCGTTCCGGAATTCTGAGTGTGGCGAGGTTCCGTCTTCTCTCTGCAGCGCCTGGGATTTCCTAGGAGACCTTAGCGTGTCTTCCCCGAGTGACTCTTATGCGGGCTTCCGGGGAAAGGCGGTGGTTGGGCTGGAAATGCAGGTAGCATCCAGTGCCTCCCCCTACACATATCAGGTAATTAGCGGATTTCCTCCTGCCAGTGAACACCTGTGACACCAGGCAGCTGCGTGCTGGGCGGCCCCAAACCTCCCCAACCCACTCGGCCTCGTTCCGGAATTCTGAGTGTGGCGAGGTTCCGTCCTCTCTCTGCAGGTCCTGGGATCTCCTAGGAGCCCTCCGAGTGTCTTCCCCGAGTGTCTCATAGTGCGTGCTTCCGGGGAAAGGCGGGGGTTGGGCTGGAAAAGCAAGTAGCATCTAGTGCCTCCCCCTGCACAGATCAGGTAACTAGCGGACTACCCCCTGCCAGGGAAAACCTGTGACAACAGGCATCTGCGTGGAGGGCAGCCCCAAACCTCCCCAACCCACTCGGCCGCATTTTAGAATTCTGAGTGTGGCGAGGTTCCGTCCTCTGTCTGCAGCGGCTGGGATCTCCTAGGATCCCTCCACGTGTCTTCTCCGAGTGTCTCCTAGTGCGGGCTGCCTGGGAAAGGCGGGGGTTGGGATGGAAATGCTGGTAGCATCTAGTGTCTCCCCCTAGACGGATCAGGTAATTAGCGGAATTCCCCCTGCCAGTGAACACCTGTGACACCAGGCAGCTGCGAGGAAGGCGGCCCCAAACCTCCCCCACCCACTCGGCCGCGTTCCGATATTCTGACTTTTGTGAGGATCAGTCCTCTGTCTGCAGCGCCTGGAATCTCCAAGGAGCCCTCCGCGTGTCTTCCCCGAGTGTCTCCTAGTGCGGGCTGCCGAGGAAAGGCGGGGGTTGGGCTGGAAATGCAGGTAGCATCTAGTGCATCCCCCTGGACAGATCAGGTAATTAGCGGAATTGCCCCTGCCAGGGAACACCTGTGAAACCAGGCAGCTGCGTGGAGGGTGGCCCCATATATCCCCCACCCAGTCGGCCGCGTTCCTGAATTTTAAGTGTGGCGAGGTTCCGTTCTCTGTCTGCAGCGCCTGGGATCTCCTAGGATCCCTCCGCGTGTCTTCTCCGAGTGTCTCCTAGTGCGGGCTGCCTGAGAAAGGCGGGTGTTGGGCTGGAAATGCAGGTAGCATCTAGTGCCTCCCCCTGGACATTTCAGGTCATTAGCAAACTTCCCCCTGCCTGGGAACACCTGTGACACCAGGCAGCTTCGTGTAGGGCGGCCCCAAAACTCCTAAACCCTCTCGGACTCGTTCCGGAATTCTGAGTGTGGCGCGGTTCCGTCCTCTGTCCGCAGCACCTGGGATCTCCTAAGAGCCCTCCGCGTGTCTTCCCCGAGTGTCTCAAAGTGCGGGCTGCCGTGGAAAGAAGGGGGTTGGCTTGGAAATGCAGGTAGCATCAAGTGCCTCCCCCTGCACAGATCAGATAATTAGCGGACTTCCCCCTGCAAGGGAACAAATGTGACACCAGGTAGCTGCGTGGTGGGCGGCCCCAAACCTCCCCAACCCAATCGGAGGCGCTTTGGAATTCTGAGTGTTGTGAGGTTCCGTCCTCTGTCTGCAGCGCCTGGGATCTCCTAGGAGCCCTCCGCGTGTCTTTCTCGAGTGTTTCCTAGTGCGGGCTGCCGGGGAAAGGCGGGTTATGGGCTGGAAATGCAGGTTGCATCTAGTGCCTCCCCCTGCACAGATCAGGTAATTAGCGGATTTCTTCCTGCCAGTGAACACCAGTGACCTCAGGCAGCTGCGTGGAGGGCGGCCCCAAACCTCCTAAACCCACTCGGATGCGTTCCGGAATTCTGAGTGTGGCGAGGTTCCGTCCTCTGTCTGCAGAGCCTGGGATCTCCTAGGAGCCCTCTGCGTGTCTTCTCCGAGTGTCACCAAGTGCGGGCTCCCTGGGAAAGGTGGGGGTTGCGCTTGGAAAAGCGGGAAGCATCTAGTGCCTCCCCCTGCACAGATCAGGTAATGAGCGGACTTCCCCCTGCCAGGGAACACCTGTGACACAAGGCAGCTGCGTGGAAGGTGGCCCCAAACCTCCCCAACCCAATCGGAGGCGTTTTGGAATTCTGAGTGTGGCGAGGATCCGTCCTCTCTCTGCAGATCCTGGGATCTCCTAGGAGCCCTACGAGTGTCTTCCCCGAGTGTCTCGTAGTGCGTGCTGTCGGGTAAAGGCGGGGGTTGGGCTGGAAATGCAGGTAGGATCTAGTGCCTCCCCCTGGACAGATCAGGTCATTAGCAGACTTCCCCCTGCCAGGGAACACTTGTGACACCAGGCAGCTTCGTGGAGGGCGGCCCCAAACCTCCCCCACCCACTCGGCCGCGTTCCTGTATTTTAAGTGTGGCGAGGTTCCGTCCTCTGTCTGCAGCGCCTGGGATCTCCTAGGAGCCCTCCGAGTGTCTTCTCCGAGTGTCTCCTAGTGCGGGCTGCCTGGAAAAGGCGGGAGTTGGGCTGGAAATGCAGGTAGCATCTAGTGCCTCCCCCTGGACGGATCATGTAATTAGCGGAATTCACCCTGCCAGGGAACACCTGTGACACCAGGCAGCTGCGAGGAAGGCGGCCCCATATATCCCCTACCCACTCGGCCGCGTTCCGGAATTCTGAATTTGGCGAGGTTCAGTCCTCTGTCTGCAGCGCCTGGGATCTCCAAAGAGCCCTCTGTCTGTCTTCCCCGAGTGTCTCCTAGTGCGGGCTGCTGGGGAAAGTTGGGGGTTGGGCTGGAAATGCAGGTAGCATCTAGTGCCTCCCCCTGCACAGATCAGGTAATTAGCGGAATTCTTCCTCCCAGGGAACAGCTGTGACACCAGGCAGCTGCGTGGATGGCGGCCCCAAACCTCCCCAAACCACTCGACCGCGTTCCGGAATTCTGAGTGTGGCGAGGTTCCGTCCTCTCTCTGCAGCGCCTTGAATCTCCCAGGAGCCCTCCGCGTGTTTTCCCCGAGTGTCTCCTAGTGCGGGCTGCCGGGGAAAGGCGGGGGGTGGCTGGAAAGGCAGGTAGCATCTAGAGCCTCCCTCTGGACAGATGAGGTAATTAGCGGACTTCCCCCTGCCAGGGAACACCTGTGAAACCAGGCAGCTGCGTTGAGGGCGGCTGAAAACAACCGCAACCCACTCGGCCGCATTCCGGAATTCTGAGTGTGGCGAGGTTCCGTCCTCTGTCTGCAGCGCCTGGACTCTCCCAGGAGCAGTCCGCGTGACTTCCCCGAGTGTCTCCTAGTGCGGGCTGCCGGGGAAAGGCGGGGGTTTGGCTGGAAATGCAGCTAGCATCTAGTGCCTCCCCCTGGACAGTTCAGGTAATTTGTGGACTTCCCCAGCCAGGGAACACCAGTGACCCCAGGCAGCTGCGTGGAGGGCGGCCCCAAACCTCCTAAACCCACTCGGACGCGTTCCAGAATTCTGAGTGTGGCGAGGTACCGTCCTCTGTCCGCAGCGCCTGGGATCTCCTAGGAGCCCTCCGCGTATCTTCCCCGAGTGTCTCCAAGTGCGGGCTGCCGGGGAAAGAAGGGGGTTGGCTTGGAAATGCAGGTAGCATCAAGTGCCTCCCCCTGCACAGATCAGATAATTAGCGGACTTCCCCCTGCAATGGAACACCTGTGACAACAGGCAGCTGCGTGGAGGGCGGCCCAAACCTCCCCAACCCAATAGGCCGCGGTCCGGAATTCTGAGGGTGGCGAGGTTCCGTCCTCTGTCTGCAGCACCTGGGATCTCCTAGGAGACCTTACAGTGTCTTCCCCGAGTGACTCTTATGCGGGCTTCCGGGGAAAGGCGGTTGTTGTGCTGGAAATGCAGGTAGCATCCAGTGCCTCCCCCTGAAATGATCAGGTAATTAGTGGATTTCCTCCTGCCAGTGAACACCAGAGACACCAGGCAGCTGCGTGCTGGGTGGCCTCAAAGCCCCCAAAACCACTCGGCCGCGTTCCGGAATTCTGAGTGTGGCAAGATTCCGTCCTCTGTCTGCAGCGCCTACGATATCCTAGGAGCCATGCGCGTGTCTTCCCCGAGTGTCACTTAGTGCGGGCTCCCTGGGAAAGGCGGTGGTTGGACTGGAAATGCAGGTAGCATCTAGTGACTCCCCCTGCACAGATCAGGTAATTAGCGGACTTCCCCCTGCCAGGGAACACCTGTGACACCAGGCAGCTGCGTGCAGGGCGGCCCCAAACCTCCCCAACCCAATCGGAGGCGTTTTGGAATTCTGAGTGTGGCGAGGTTCCGTCCTCTCTCTGCAGCTCCTGGGATCTCCTAGGAGCCCTCCGAGTGTCTTCCCCGAGTGACTCTTATGCGGGCTGCCAGGGAAAGGCGGGGGTTGTGCTGGAATGGCAGTAGAATCTAGTGCCTCCCCCTGCTCTGATCAGGTAATTAGAGGACTTCCCCCTGCCAGGGAACACCTGTGACACCAGGCAGCTGCGAGGAAGGCGGCCCCAATCCTCCCCCACCCACTCGGCCGCGTTCCGGAATTCTGACTTTGGCGAGGTTCAGTCCTCTGTCTGCAGCGCCTGGGATCTCCTAGGAGCCCTCCGCGTGTCTTCCCCTAGTGACTCTTATGCGGGATGCTGGGGAAAGGTGGGGGTTGTGCTGGAAACACAGATAGCATCTAGTTCTTCCCCCTGGACAGATGAGGTAATTAGCGGTCTTACCCCTGCCAGGGAACACCAGTGACACCAGGCAGCTTCGTGGAGGGCGGCCCCAAAATTCCCACACCCACTCGTTCACGTTCCTGAATTCTGAGTGTGGCGAGATTCCGTCCTGTGTCTGCAGCGCCTGGAATCTCCCAGGGGAACTCCGCGTGTCTTCCCCGAGTGTCTCCTAGTGCGGGTTGCCGGGGAAAGGCTGGGGTTGGGCTGGAAATGCAGGTAGCATCGAGTGCCTCCCCCTGGACAGATCAGGTAATTAGCGGAATTCCCCCAGCCAGGGAACACCTCTGACACCAGGCAGCTGCGTGGAGGGCAGCCCCAAACCTCCCCAACCCACTCGGCCGCGTTCCTGAATTTTAAGTGTGGCGAGGTTCCGTCCTCTGTCTGCAGGGCCAGGGATCTCCTAGGAGCCCTCCGCGTGTCTTCCTGTAGTGACTTTTATGCGGGCTGCCAGGGAAAGGCGGGGGTTGTGCTGGAAAGGCAGGTAGGATCTAGTGCCTCCCCCTGGACGGATCAGGTAATTAGCGGAATTCCCCCTGCCAGGGAACACCTGTGACACCAGGCAGCTGCGTGGAGGGTGGCCCCTTATATCCCCCACCAACTCGGCCACGTTCTGTAATTCTGAGTATGGCGAGGTTCCATCCACTGTCTGCAGCGCCAGGGAACTCCTAGGAGCCCTCAGCGTGTCTTCCCCTAGTGACTTTTATGCGGGCTGCCAGGGAAAGGCGGGGGTTGTGCTGGAAAGGCAGGTAGCATCTAGTGCCTCCCTCTGGACAGATGAGGTAATTAGCGGAATTCCCCGTGGCAGGGAACACCTGTGAAACCAGGCAGCTGCGTGGAGGGCGGCTGAGAACAACCGCAACACACTCGGCCGCGTTCCGGAATTCTGAGCGTGGCGAGGTTCCGTCCTCTGTCTGCAGCGACTGGAATCTCCCAGGAGCCCTCCGCGTGTCTTCCCCGAGTGTCTCCTAGTGCGGGTTGCCGGTGAAAGGCGGGGGTTTGGCTGGAAAGGCAGGTAGCATCTAGTGCCTCCCCCTGACAGATCAGGTATTTAGCGGACTTAACCCTGCCAGGGAACACCAGTGACCACAGGCAGCTGCGTGGATGGCGGCCCCAAACATCCTAAACCCACTCGGACGTGTTCCGGAATTCTGAGTGTGGCGAGGTTCCGTCCTCTCTCTGCAGCTCCTGGGATCTCCTAGGAGCCCTCCGAGAGTCTTCCCCGAGTGTCTCGTAGTGCGTGCTGCCGGGGAAAGGCGGGGGTTGGGGTGGAAATGCAGGTAGCATCTAGTGCCTCCCCCTGGACAGATCAGGTCATTAGCAGACTTCCCCCTGCCAGGGAACACCTGTGACACCAGGAAGCTGCGTGAAGGGCGGCCCCAAACCTCCACCACCCACTCGGCCGCGTTCCTGAATTCTAAGAGTGGCGAGGCTCCGTTCTCTGTCTGCAGCGCCTGGGATCTCCTAGGATCCTTCCACGTGTCTCCTCCAAGTGTCTCCTAGTGCGGGCTGCCTAAGAAAGGCGGGTGTTGAGCTGGAATTGCAGGTAGCATCTAGTGCCACCCCCTGGACGGATCAGGTAATTAGCGGAATTCCCCCTTCCAGGGAACAACTCTGACACCAGGCAGCTGCGTTGAGGGCGTCCCTATATATCCCCCACCCACTCGGCCACGTTCTGGAATTCTGAGTGTTGCGAGGTTCCGTCCTCTATCTGCAGCACCTGGGATCTCCTAGGAGCCCTCCTAGTGTCTTCCCCGAGTGTCTCGTATTGCGGGCTGCTGGGGAAATGTGGGGGATGGTCTGGAAATGCATGTAGCATCTAGTGCATTCCCCTGGACAGAGAAGGTATTTAGCGGACTTCCCCCTGCCAGGGAACACCAGTGACAAATGGCATCTGCGTGGAGGGCAGCCCCAAACCTCCCCAACCCACTCGGCTGCGTTCCGGAATTCTGAGTGTGGCGAGGTTCCGTCCTCTGTCTGCAGCGCCTGGGATCTCCTAGGATCCCTCCGCGTGTCTTCTCCGAGTGTATCCTAGTGCGGGCTGCTTGGGAAAGGCGGGGTTTGGGCTGGAAATGCAGGTAGCATCTAGTGCCTCCCCCTGGAAGGATCAGGTAATTAGCGGAATTCCCCATGCAAGGGAACACCTGTCACACCTGGGAGCTGCATGGAGGGCGGCCCCAAACCTCCCCCACCCACTTGGCTGCGTTCTGGAATTCTCATTGTGGCGAGGTTCCGTCCTCTGTCTGCAGCGCCTGGGATCTCCCAGGAGAACTCCGCGTGTCTTCCCCGAGTGTCTCCTAGTGCAGGCTGCAGGGGAAACGCGGGGGTTGCGCTGGAAATGCAGGTAGCATCGAGTGCCTCCTCCTGGACAGATCAGGTATTTAGCGGAATTCAACCAGCCAGGGAATACCAGTGACCCCAGGCAGCTGCGTGGTGGGCGGCCCCAAACCTCCTAAACCCACTCGGACGCGTTCCAGAATTCTGAGCGTGGCGAGGTTCCGTCCTCTGACTGCAGCGCCTGGGATCTCCTATGAGCACTCCGCGTGTCTTCCCCGAGTGACTATTATGCGGGCTGTTGGGGAAAGGCGGGGGTTGTGCTGGAAACACAGATAGCATCTAGTTCTTCCCCCTGGACAGATGAGGTAATTAGCGGTCTTCCCCCTGCCAGTGAACACCAGTGACACCAGGCAGCTGCGTGGAGGGCGGCCCCAAAATTCCCACACCAACTCAGCCGCGTTAATGAATTCTGAGAGTGGCGAGGTTCCGTCCTCTGTCTGCAGCGCCTCGGATCTACTAGGAGCCCTCTGCCTGTCTTGCCCGAGTGTCTCCTAGTGCGGGCTGCCGGGGAAAGCGGGGGTTGGGCTGGAAATGCAGGTAGCATCGAGTGCCTCCCTCTGGACAGATCAGGTAATTAGCTTAATTCCCCCAGCCAGGGAACACCAGTGACCCCAGGCAGCTGCGTGGAGGGCGGCCCCAAACCTCCTAAACCCACTCGGACGCGTTCCGGAATTGTGAGTGTGGTGAGGTTCCGTCCTCTGTCTGCAGCGCCTGGGATCTCCTAGGAGCCTTCCGCGTGTCTTCCCCGAGTGTCTCCTATTGCGGGCTGCCGGGGAAAGGAGTGGGTTGTCTTAGAAATGCAGGTAGCATCTAGTTCCTCCCACTGCACAGATCAGGTAACTAGCGGAATTCTTCCTCCCAGGGAACACCTGTGACACCAGGCAGCTGCGTGGAGGGCGGCCCCAAACCTCCCCAACCCACTCGGGCCGCGTTCCGGAATTCTGAGCGTGGCGAGGTTCCGTCCTCTGTCTGCAGCGCCTGGGATCTTCTAGGAGCCCTCCGCGTGTATTCCCCGAGTGACTCTTATGCGGGCTGCTGGGGAAAGGCGGGGGTTGTGCTGGAAACACAGATAGCATCTAGTTCTTCCCCCAGGACAGATGAGGTAATTAGCGGTCTTCCCCCTGCCAGTGAACACCAGTGACACCAGGCAGCTGCGTGGAGGGCGGCCCCAAAATTCCCACACCCACTCGGCCGCGTTCCTGATTTCTGAGAGTGGCGAAGTTCCGTCGTCTGTCTGCAGCGCCTCGGATCTCCTAGGAGCCCTCTGCCTGTCTTCCCCGAGTGTCTCCTAGTGCGGGCTGCCGGGGAAAGGCGGGGGTTGGGCTGGAAATGCAGGTAGCATCGAGTGCCTCCCTCTGGACAGATCAGGTAATTAGCTTAATTCCCCCAGCCAGGGATCACCAGTGACCCCAGGCCGCTGCGTGGAGGGCGGCGCCAAACCTCCCAAACCCACTCGGCCGCGTTCCGGAATTCTGAGTGTGGCGAGGTTCCGTCATCTGTCTGCAGCACCTGGGATCTCCTAGGAGCCCTCCGCGTGTCTTCCCCGAGTGTCACCTAGAGCGGGCTCCCTGGGAAAGACGGGGGTTGCGCTTGGAAATGCAGGTAGCACCTAGTGCCTCCCCCTGCACAGATCAGGTAATTAGCGGACTTTCCCCTGCCAGGGAACACCTGTGACACCAGGCAGCTGCGTGGAGGGCGGCCCCAAACCTCCCCAACCCAATCTTAGGTGTTTTGGAATTCTGAGTGTGGCGAGGTTCCGTTCTCACTCTGCAGCTCCTGGGATCTCCTAGGAGCCCTCCGAGGGTCTTCCCCGAGTGTCTCGTAGTGCGTGCTGCCGGGGAAATGCGGGAGTTGGGCTGGAAATTCAGGTAGCATCTAGTGCATCCCCCTGGACAGATCAGTTCATTAGCAGACTTCCCCCTGTCAGGGAACACCTGTGACACCAGGCAGCTTCGTGGTGGGCGGCCCCATATATCCCCCACCCACTCGGCCACGTTCTGAAATTCTGAGTGCGGCGAGGTTCCATCCACTGTCTGCAGCGCCAGGGATCTCCTAGGAGCCCTCCGCGTGTCTTCCCCTAGTGACTTTTATGCGGGCTGCCAGGGAAAGACGGGGGTTGTGCTGGAAAGGCAGGTAGCATCTAGAGCCTCCCCCTGGACAGATGAGGTAATTAGCGGAATTCCCCCTGCCAGGGAACACCTGTGAAACCAGGCAGCTGCGTGGAGGGCGGCTGAAAACAACCGCAACCCACTCGGCCGCGTTCTGGAATTCTGAGTGTGGCGAGGTTCCGTCCTCTGTCTGCAGCGCCTGGAATCTCCCAGGAGCCCTCCGCGTGACTTCCCCGAGTGTCTCCTAGTACGGGCTGCCGGGGAAAGGCGGGGGTTTGGCTGGAAATGCAGGTAGCACCTACTGCCTCCCCCTGGACAGATCAGGTAATTTGTGGACTTCCCCAGCCAGGGAACACCAGTGACCCCAGGCAGCTGCGTGGAGGGCGGCCCCAAACCTCCTAAACCCACTCGGACGCGTTCCGGAATTCTGAGTGTGGCGAGGTTCCGTCCTCTGTCCGCAGCGCCTGGGATCTCCTAGGAGCCCTCCGCGTGTCTTCCCCGAGTGTCTCCAAGTGCGGGCTGCCGGGGAAAGAAGGGGGTTGGCTTGGAAATGCAGGTAGCTTCAAGTGTCTCCCCCTGCACAGATCAGATAATTAGCGGACTTCCCCCTGCAATGGAACACCTGTGACAACAGGCAGCTGCGTGGAGGGCGGCCCAAACCTCCCCAAACCAATAGGCCGCGGTCCGGAATTCTGAGGGTGGCGAGGTTCCATCCTCTGTCTGCAGCACCTGGGATCTCCTAGGAGACCTTAGCGTGTCTTCCCCGAGTGACTCTTATGCGGGCTTCCGGGGAAAGGCGGTGGTTGTGCTGGAAATGCAGGTAGCATCCAGTGCCTCCCCCTGAACAGATCAGGTAATTAGCGGATTTCCTCCTGCCAGTGAACACCTGAGACACCAGGGAGCTGCGTGCTGGGCGGCCTCAAAGCCCCCAAAACCACTCGGCCGCGTTCCGGAATTCTGAGTGTGGCGAGATTCCGTCCTCTGTCTGCAGCGACTACGATATCCTAGGAACCATGCGTGTGTCTTCCCCGAGTGTCACCTAGTGCGGGCTCCCTGGGAAAGGTGGGGGTTGGGCTGGAAATGCAGGTAGCATCTAGTGACTCCCCCTGCACAGATCAGGTAATTAGCGGACTTCCCCCTGCCAGGGAACACCTGTGACATCAGGCAGCTGCGTGGAGGGCGGCCCCAAACTTCCCCAACCCAATCGGAGGCGTTTTGGAATTCTGAGTGTGGCGAGGTTCCGTCCTCTCTCTGCAGCTCCTGGGATCTCCTAGGAGCCCTCCGAGTGTCTTCCCCGAGTGACTCTTATGCGGGCTGCCAGGGAAAGGCGGGGGTTGTGCTGGAATGGCAGGTAGAATCTAGTGCCTCCCCCTATTCTGATCAGG
This sequence comes from Camelus ferus, assembly GCF_009834535.1. Taxonomy (NCBI): domain Eukaryota; kingdom Metazoa; phylum Chordata; class Mammalia; order Artiodactyla; family Camelidae; genus Camelus; species Camelus ferus. The sequence goes on along the minus strand of NC_045700.1, from coordinate 438,722 downwards.
TAATTAGCGGACTTCCCCCTGCCAGGGAACACCTGTTACACCAGGCAGCTGCGAGGGAGGCGGCCCCAATCCTCCCCCACCCACTCGGCCGCGTAGGGAATTCTGACTTTGGCGAGGTTCAGTCCTCTGTCTGCAGCGCCTGGGATCTCCTAGGAGCCCTCCGCGTGTCTTCCCCGAGTGACTCTTTTGCGGGCTGCTGGGGAAAGGCGGGGGTTGTGCTGGAAACACAGATAGCATCTAGTTCTTCCCCCTGGACAGATGAGGTAATTAGCGGTCTTACCCCTGCCAGGGAACACCTGTGACACCAGGCAGCTTCGTGGAGGGCGGCCTCAAAATTCCCACACCCACTCATTCACGTTCCTGAATTCTGAGTGTGGCGAGATTCCGTCCTGTGTCTGCAGCGCCTGGAATCTCCCAGGGGAACTCCGCGTGTCTTCCCCGAGTGTCTCCTAGTGCGGGTTGCCGGGGAAAGGCGGGGGTTGGGCTGGAAATGCAGGTAGCATCGAGTGCCTCCCCCTGTACTGATCAGGTAATTAGCGGAATTCCCCCAGCCAGGGAACACCTGTGACACCAGGCAGCTGCGTGGAGGGCGGCCCCAAACCTCCCCAACCCACGCGGCCGCGTTCCTGAATTTTAAGTGTGGCGAGGTTCCGTCCTCTGTCTGCAGCGCCAGGGATCTCCTAGGAGCCCTCCGCGTGTCTTCCTCTAGTGACTTTTATGTGGGCGGCCAGGGAAAGGCGGGGGTTGTGCTGGAAATGCAGGTAGCATCGAGTGCCTCCCCCTGGACTGATCAGGTAATTAGCGGAATTCCCCCTGCCAGGGAACACCTGTGAAACCAGGCAGCTGCGTGGAGGGCGGCTGAAAACAACCGCAACACACTCGGCCGCGTTCCGGAATTCTGAGCGTGGCGATGTTCCGTCCTCTGTCTGCAGCGCCTGGAATCTCCCAGGAGCCCTCCGCGTGTCTTCCCCGAGTGTCTCCTAGTGCGGGTTGCCGGGGAAAGGCGGGGGTTTGGCTGGAAAGGCAGGTAGCATCTAGTGCCTCCCCCTGACAGATCAGGTATTTAGCGGACTTAACCCTGCCAGGGAACACCAGTGACCACAGGCAGCTGCGTGGAGGGCGGCCCTAAACCTCCTAAACCCACTCGGACGCGTTCCGGAATTCTGAGTGTGACGAGGTTCCGTCCTCTCTCTGCAGCTCCTGGGATCTCCTAGGAGCCCTCAGAGTGTCTTCCCCGAGTGTCTCGTAGTGGTGCTGCCGGGGAAAGGCGGGGGTTGGGGTGGAAATGCAGGTAGCATCTAGTGCCTCCCCCTGGACAGATCAGGTCATTAGCAGACTTCCCCCTGCCAGGGAACACCTGTGACACCAGGAAGCTGCGTGGAGGGCGGCCCCAAACCTCCCCCACCCACTCGGCCGCGTTCCTGAATTCTAAGAGTGGCGAGGCTCCGTTCTCTCTGCAGTGCCTGGGATCTCCTAGGATCCTTCCGCGTGTCTCCTCCAAGTGTCTCCTAGTGCGGGCTGCATAAGAAAGGCTGGTGTTGAGCTGGAATTGCAGGTAGCATCTAGTGCCTCCCCCTGGACGGATCAGGTAATTAGCGGAATTCCCCCTTCCAGGGAACAACTGTGACACCAGGCAGCTGCGTGGAGGGCGGCCCTATATATCCCCCACCCACTCGGCCACGTTCCGGAATTCTGAGTGTGGCGAGGTTCCGTCCTCTGTCTGCAGCGCCTGGGATCTCCTAGGATCCCTCCGCGTGTCTTCTCCGAGTGTATCCTAGTGCGGGCTGCTTGGGAAAGGCGGGGTTTGGGCTGGAAACGCAGGTAGCATCTAGTGCCTCCCCCTGGACGGATCAGGTAATTAGCGGAATTCCCCCTGCCAGGGAACACCAGTCACACCTGGCAGCTGCATGGAGGGCAGCCCCAAACCTCCCCCACCAACTTGGCTGCGTTCTGGAATTCTCATTGTGGGGAGGTTCAGTCCTCTGTTTGCGGAGCCTGGTATCTCCTAGGAGCACTCCGCTTGTCTTCCCCGAGTGTCTCATAGTGTGGGATGCCGGGGAAAGGCGGGGGTTGGGCTTGAAATGCAGGTAGCATCTAGTGCCTACCCCTGGACAGATCAGGTAATTAGCGGACTTCCCCCTGCCAGGGAACAACTGTGACAACATGAATCTGCGTGGAGGGCGGCCCTAAAGCTCCCCCACACACTCGGCCGCGTTCAGGAATTCTCATTGTGGGGAGGATCAGTCCTCTGTTTGCGGAGCCTGGTATCTCCTAGGAGCACTCCGCATGTCTTCCCCGAGTGTCTCATAGTGCGGGATGCCAGGGAATGTAGGGTGTTGTGCTGGAAATGCAGGTAGAATCTAGTGCCTCCCCCTGCTCTGATCAGGTAATAAGCGGACTTACCCCTGCCAGGGAACACCTGTGACACCAGGCAGCTGCGTGGATGGCGGCCCCAAAACTCCCCCACCCACTCGGCCGCGTTCCGGAATTCTGAGTGTGGCGAAGTTCAGTCCTCTGTCTGCAGCACCTGGAATCTCCCAGGAGAACTCCGCGTGTCTTCCCCGAGTGTCTCCTAGTGCGGGCTGCAGGGGAAAGGCGGGGGTTGTGCTGGAAACACAGATAGCATCTAGTTCTTCCCCAGGACAGATGAGGTAATTAGCGGTCTTCCCCCTGCCAGGGAACACCAGTGACACCAGGCAGCTGCGTGGAGGGCGGCCCCAAAATTCCCACACCCACTCGGCCGCGTTCCTGAATTCTGAGATTGGCGAGGTTCCGTCCTCTGTCTGCAGCGCCTCGGATCTCCTAGGAGCACTCTGCCTGTCTTGCCCGAGTGTATCCTAGTGCGGGCTGCCGGGGAAAGGCGGGGGTTGGGCTGGAAATGCAGGTAGCATCAAGTGCCTCCCTCTGGACAGATCAGGTAATTAGCTTAATTCCCCCAGCCAGGGAACACCAGTGACCCCAGGCAGCTGCGTGGATGGCGGCCCCATATATCCCCCACCCATTCGGACACGTTCTGGAATTCTGAGTGTTGCGAGGTTCCGTCCTCTATCTGCAGCGCCTGGGATCTCCTAGGAGCCCTCCTAGTGTCTTCCCCGAGTGTCTCGTAGTGCGGGCTGTTGGGGAAAGGCGGGGGATGGTCTGGAAATGCAGGTAGCATCAAGTGCCTTCCCCTGGACAGAGGAGGTATTTAGCGGACTTCCCCCTGCCAGGGAACACCAGTGACAACAGGCATCTGCGTGGAGGGCAGCCCCAAACCTCCACAACCCACTCGGCCGCGTTCCGGACTTCTGAGTGTGGCGAGGTTCCGTCCTCTGTCTGCAGCGCCTGGAATCTCCCAGGAGCCCTCCGCGTGTCTTCCCCGAGTGTCTCCTAGTGCGGGATGCCGGGGAAATGCGGGGTTTTGCTGGAAAGGCAGGTAGCATCTAGTGCCTCCCCCTGGACAGATCAGGTAATTAACGGACTTCCCCCAGCCAGGGAACACAATTGACCCCAGGCAGCTGCGTGGAGGGCGGCCCCAAACCTCCTAAACACTCTCGGACGCGTTCCGGAATTCTGAGTGTGGCGAGGTTCCCTCCTCTCTTTGCAGCTCCTGGGATCTCCTAGGAGCCCTCCGAGTGTCTTCCCCGAGTTTCTCGTAGTGCGTGCTGCCGGGGAAAGGCGGGGGTTGGGGTGGAAATGCAGGTAGCTTCTAGTGCCTCCCCCTGGACGGATCAGGTAATTAGCGGAATTCCCCCTTCCAGGGAACAACTGTGACACCAGGCAGCTGCATGGAGGGCGGCCCCAAAACTCCCCCACCCACTTGGCTGCGTTCTGGAATTCTCATTGTGGGGAGGTTCAGTCCTCTGTTTGCGGTGCCTGGGATCTCCTAGGTGCACTCCGCTTGTCTTCCCCGAGTGACTCATAGTGCGGGATTCCGGGGAAAGGAAGGGGATGGACTTGAAATGCAGGTAGCATCTAGTGCCTCCCCCTGCACATATCAGGAATTTAGCGGAATTGTCCCCGCCAGGGAACACCTGTGACACCAGGCAGCTGCGTGGATGGCGGCCCCAAAACTCCCCCACCCACTCGGCCGCGTTCCGGAATTCTGAGTGTGGCGAAGTTCAGTCCTCTGTCTGCAGCGCCTGGAATCTCCCAGGAGAACTCCGCGTGTCTTCCCCGAGTGTCTCCTAGTGCGGGCTGCAGGGGAAAGGCGGGGGTTGTGCTGGAAACACAGATAGCATCTAGTTCTTCCCCCAGGACAGATGAGGTAATTAGCGGTCTTCCCCCTGCCAGTGAACACCAGTGACAACAGGCAGCTGCGTGGAGGGCGGCCCCAAAATTCCCACACCCACTCGGCCGTGTTCCTGAATTCTGAGATTGGCGAGGTTCCGTCCTCTGTCTGCAGCGCCTCGGATCTCCTAGGAGCCCTCTGCCTGTCTTGCCCGAGTGTATCCTAGTGCGGGCTGCCGGGGAAAGGCGGGGGTTGGGCTGGAAATGCAGGTAGCATCGAGTGCCTCCCTCTGGACAGATCAGGTAATTAGCTTAATTACCCCAGCCAGGGAACACCAGTGACCCCAGGCAGCTGCGTAGTGGGCGGCCCCAAACCTCCTAAACCCACTCGGACGCGTTCCGGAATTGTGAGTGTGGCGAGGTTCCGTCCTCTATCTGCAGCGCCTGGGATCTCCTAGGAGCCTTCCGCGTGTCTTCCCCGAGTGTCTCCTATTGAGGGCTGCCGGGGAAAGGAGTGGGTTGGCTTGGAAATGCAGGTAGCATCTAGTGCCTCCCCCTGCACAGATCAGGTAACTAGCGGACTTCTTCCTCCCAGGGAACACCTGTGACACCAGGCAGCTGCGTGGAGGGCGGCCCCAAAACTCCGCAACCCACTCGGCCGCGTTCCGGAATTCTGAGCGTGGCGAGGTTCCGTCCTCTGTCTGCAGCGCCTGGGATCTCCTAGGAGCCCTCCGCGTTTCTTCCCCGAGTGACTCTTATGCGGGCTGCTGGGGAAAGGCGGGGGATGTGCTGGAAACACAGATAGCATCTAGTTCTTCCCCCTGGACAGATGAGGTATTTAGCGGTCTTCCCCCTGCCAGTGAACACCAGTGAAACCAGGCAGCAGCGTGGAGGGCGGCCCCAAAATTCCCACACCCACTCGGCCGCGTTCCTGAATTCTGAGAATGGCGAGGTTCCGTCCTCTGTCTGCAGCGCCTGGGATCTCCTAGGATCCACCCGCGTGTCTTCCCCTAGTGACTCTTATGCGGGCTCCCAGCGAAAGGCGGGGGTTGTGCTGGAAATGCAGGTAGCATCTAGTGCCTCCCCCTGGACAGATGAGGTAATTAGCGGTCTTCCCCCTGCCAGGGAACACCTGTGAAACCAGGTAGATGCGTGGAGGGCGGCCCCAAACCTCCCCAACCCAATCGGAGGCGTTTTGGAATTCTGAGTGTGTCGAGGTTCCGTCCTCTGTCTGCAGCGCCTGGAATCTCCCAGGAGCCCTCCGCGTGTCTTCCCCGAGTGTCTCCTAGTGCGGGCTGCAGGGGAAATGCGGGGGTTTGGCTGGAAAGGCAGGTAGCATCTAGTGCCTCCCCTTGGACAGATCAGGTAATTAACGGACTTCCCCGAGCCAGGGAACACAAGTGACCCCAGGCAGCTGCGTGGAGGGAGGCCCCAAAACTCCTAAACACTCTCGGACGCGTTCCAGAATTCTGAGTGTGGCGAGGTTCCGTCCTCTCTTTGCAGCTCCTGGGATCTCCTAGGAGCCCTCCGAGTGTCTTCCCCGAGTGTCTCGTAGTGCGTGCTGCTGGGGGAAAGCGGGGGTTCGGGTGGAAATGCAGGTAGCATCTAGTGCCTCCCCCTGGACAGATCAGGTCATTAGCAGACTTCCCCCTGCAAGGGAACACCTGTGACACCAGAAAGCTGCGTGGAGGGCGGCCCCAAACCTCCCCCACCCACTCGGCCGCGTTCCTGAATTCTAAGTGTGGCGAGGTTCCGTCCTCAGTCTGCAGCGCCTGGGATCTCCTTGGATCCTTCCGCGTGTCTCCTCCGAGTGTCTCCTAGTGCGGGCTGCCTGAGAAATGCCAGTGTTGGGTTGGAATTGCAGGTAGAATCTAGTGCCTCCCCTTGGACGGATCAGGTAATTAGCGGAATTCCCCCTTCCAGGGAACAACTGTGACACCAGGCAGCTGCGTGGATGGCGGGCCCCATATATCCCCCACCCATTCGGACACGTTCTGGAATTCTGAGTGTTGCGAGGTTCCGTCCTCTATCTGCAGCGCCTGGGATCTCCTAGGAGCCCTCCTAGTGTCTTCCCCGAGTGTCTCGTAGTGCGGGCTGCTGGGGAAAGGCGGGGGATGGTCTGGAAATGCAGGTAGCATCTAGTGCCTTCCCCTGGACAGAGGAAGTATTTAGCGGACTTCCCCCTGCCAGGGAACACCAGTGACAACAGGCATCTGCGTGGAGGGCAGCCCCAAACCTCCACAACCCACTCGGACGCGTTCCGGAATTCTGAGTGTGGCGAGGTTCCGTCCTCTGTCTGCAGCGCCTGGAATCTCCCAGGAGCCCTCCGCGTGTCTTCCCTGAGTGTCTCCTAGTGCGGGCTGCCGGGGAAATGCGGGGTTTTGCTGGAAAGGCAGGTAGCATCTAGTGCCTCCCCCTGGACAGATCAGGTAATTAGCGGACTTCCCCAGCCAGGGAACACAAGTGACCCCAGGCAGCTGCGTGGAGGGCGGCCCCAAACCTCCTAAACACTCTCGGACGCGTTCCGGAATTCTGAGTGTGGCGAGGTTCCCTCCTCTCTTTGCAGCTCCTGGGATCTCCTAGGAGCCCTCCGAGTGTCTTCCCGAGTTTCTCGTAGTGCGTGCTGCAGGGGAAAGGCGGGGGTTGGGGTGGAAATGCAGGTAGCTTCTAGTGCCTCCCCCTGGACGGATCAGGTAATTAGCGGAATTCCCCCTTCCAGGGAACAACTGTGACACCAGGCAGCTGCATGGAGGGCGGCCCCAAAACTCCCCCACCCACTTGGCTGCATTCTGGAATTCTCATTGTGGGGAGGTTCAGTCCTCTGTTTGCGGTGCCTGGGATCTCCTAGGAGCCTTCCGCGTGTCTTCCCCGAGTGTCTCCTAGTGCGGGCTGCCGGGGAAAGGCGGGGGTTTTCCTGGAAATGCGGGGTAGAATCTAGTGCTTCCCCCTCGACAAATCAGGTAATTAGCGGACTTCCCCCTGCCAGGGAACACCTGGGAATTCAGGCAGCTTCGTGGATGGCGGCCCCAAACCTCCCCCACCCACTCGGCCGCGTTCTGGAATTCTGAGTGTGGCGAGGTTCCGTCCTCTGACTGCAGCTCCTGGGATCTCCTAGGAGCCCTCCGCGTGTCTTCCCCGAGTTTCTCCTATTGCGGGCTGCCGGGGAAAGGCGGGGGTTGTGCGGGAAATGCAGGTAGCATCTAGTGGTTACACCCTGGAATTATGAGGTAATTAACGGACTTCACCCTGCCAGGGAACACCTGTGACACCAGGCAGGTGCGTGGAGGGCGGCCCCAAACCTCCCCCACCCACTCGACCGCGTTCCAGATATCTGAGTGTGGGTAGGTACCGTCCTCCCTTTTCAGCGCCTGGGATCTCCTAGGATCCCTCCGCGTTTCTTCCCCGAGTGTCTCCTAGTGCGGGCTGCTGGGAAAGACGTGGGTTGTGCTCGAAATGCTGGTAGCATCTAGTGCCTCCTCCTGCACAGATCAGGTAATTAGCGGACTTCCCCCTGCCAGGGAACAGCTGTGACACCAGGCAGCTGTGTGGAGGGCGGCTCCAATCCTCCCCAAACCACTCCTACTTATTCCGTAATTCTGAGTGTGGGAAGGTTCCGTCCTGTGTCTGCAGCACTTGGGATCTCCAATAGCCTTCCGCGTGTCTTCCCTGAGTGTTTCCTAGTGCGGGCTGCCGGGGAAATGCAGGGTTTGGGCTGGAAATGCATGTAGCATCAAGTGCCTCCCACTGGACAGGGGAGGAAATTAGCGGACTTCCCCCTGAGAGGGAACAGCTCTGACACAAGGCATGTGAGTGGGGGGGCGGCCCCAAACCTCCACTACCCACTCGGCCGCGTTCCGGATTTCTGAGTTGGGGAGGTTCCGACCTCTGTCTGCAGCCCCTGGGATCTCCTAGGAGCCCTCCGCGTGTCTTCCCCGAGTGTTACCTAGTGCGGGCTGCCGGGGAAATCGGGGGTTGGGCTGGAAAAGCAGGTAGCATCTAGTTCCTCACCCTGGACAGGGAGATATTTAGCGGAATTCCCCCTGACATGGAACAGCTGTGACACCAGGCATCTGCATGGAGTTCGGCCCCAATCCTCCCCCCACCCACTCGGACTCGTTCCGGAATTCTGAGTTTGGGGAGATTCCGTCCTCTGTCTGCAGCGCCTGGGATCTCCTAGGAGCCCTCCGCGTGTCTTCCCTCAGTGTCTCTTAGGGCGGGCTGCCGTGGAAAGGCTGGGGTTGGGCTGGAAAAAAAGGTTGCATGTAGTACCTTCCCTGGACTGCGGAGGAATTTAGCGGACTTCCCCATGTCAAGGAACAGCTCTGACCCCAGGCAGCTGCTTGGAGGACGGCCCCAATACTCCCTCCAACCACTCGTTCGCGTTCCGGAATTCTGAGTGTGGGGAGGTTCCGCCCTCTGTCTGCAGCGCCTTGGATCTCCTAGGATCCATCCGCGTGTCTTCCACGAGTGACTCCTTGTGCTGGCTGCCGGGGAAAGGAGGGGGTTGTGATGGAAATGTAGGAAGCATGTAGTGCCTCCCCCTGGACAGGGGAGGAAATTAGCGGACTTCCCCCTGACAGGGAACAGCTCTGACACAAGGCAGGTGCGTGGAAGGCGGCCCCAAACCTCCACTACCCACTCGGCCGCGTTCCGGATTTGTGAGTTGGGGAGGTTCCGACCTCTGTCTGCAGCCCCTGGGATCTCCTACGAGCCCTCCGTGTGTCTTCCCCGAGTGTTACCTAGTGCGGGCTGCCGGGGAAATCGGGGGTTGGGCTGGAAAAGCAGGTAGCATCTAGTTCCTCACCCTGGACAGGGGAGATAATTAGCGGACTTCCCCCTGACATGGAACAGCTGTGACACCAGGCAGCTGCATGGAGTTCGGCCCCATACTCCCCCACCCACTCGGACGCGTTCCGGAAATCTGAGTTTGGGGAGATTCCGTCCTCTGTCTGCAGCACCTGGGATCTCCTAGGAGCCCTCCGCGTGTCTTCTCTCAGTGTCTCATAGGGCGGGGCTGCCGTTGAAAGGCTGGGGTAGGGGCTGGAAAAGAAGTTATCATGTAGTACCTTCCCCTGGATAGCGGAGGAATTTAAGCGGACTTCCCCATGCCAAGGAACAGCTCTGACACCAGGCAGCTGCGTGGAGGACGGGCCCCAATTACTCCTCCACCCACTCGGGCCGCGTTCCGGAATTCTGAGTGTGGGGAGGTTCCGTCCTCTGTCTGCAGCGCCTGGGATCAACCTAGGAGCCCTACGTTTGTCTTCCCCGAGTGTCTCTATTGCGGGCTGCCTGGGAAAAGCGGGGGTTAGGCTGTAAATGCAGGTAGCATGTAGTGCCTCCCCCTGGACTGGGGAGGTAATTAGCGGACTTCCCCCTGCCAAGGGAACAGCTGTGACACCAGGCAGCTGCGTGGAGGCGGCCCCAAACCTCCCCAAACCTCTCCTATTATTCCGGCTATCTGAGTGTGGGGAGGTTCCGTCCTCTGTCTGCAGCTCCTTGGATCTCCTAGGATCCATCCGCGTGTCTTCCACGAGTGAATCCTAGTGCGGGCTGCCGGGGAAAGGAGGGGGTTGTGATGGAAAAGTAGGAAGCATGTAGTGCCTCCCCCTGGAGAGGGAGATAATTAGCGGACATCCCCCTGCCAGGGAAAAGCTGTGACAACAGGCAGCTGCGTGGAGGGCGGCCACAAACCTCCCCCACCCACTCGGCCGACTTTCGGATTCTGAATGTGGTGAGGTTTCGTCATCCGTCTGCAGCGCCTGGGATCTCCTAGGAGCCCTCCGCGTGTCTTCCCCGAGTGTCTCCTAGGGCGGGCTGCTGGGAAAGTCGGGGGTTGGGCTGGAAATGCAGGTAGCATCTAGTGCCTCCTCCTGCACAGATCAGGTAATTAGCGGACTTCCCCCTGCCAGGGAACACCTGTGACACCAGCAGCTTCGTGGAGGGCGGCCCCAAACCTCCTCCAACCACTCTGCCGAGTTCCGGAATTCTGAGTGTGGGTAGGATACAGCTCTGTCTGCATAGCCTGGGATCCCCTAGGAGCCTTCCCCGTGCCTTCCCCGAGTGTCTCTTAGTGCGGGCTTCCAGGGAAATAGTGGGGTTTTGCTGGAAATGCAAGTAGCATCTAGTGCCTCCCCCTGGACAGATGGGGTTAAATTATCGGAAGTCCCCTGCCAGGGAACACCTGTGACACCAGGCACTGCGTGGGGGCGGCCCCAAACCTCCCCCACCCACTCGGCCGCGTTTCCGGAATCCTGCAGTGTGGGAGGTTTCGTCCTCTGTTTTCAGAGCCTGGGATCTCCTATGGCCCTCCACGTGTCTTCCCAGAGTGTCTCATAGTGAGGGGCTGCCGGGGAATGTGGGGGTTCGGCTGGAAATGCAGGTAGCATCTATGCCTCCCCCTGGACAGATGAGGTAATTAGCGGACTTCACCCTGCCAGGGACACCTGTGACACCTGGCAGCTGTGTGGAGGGCGGCCCCAAACCTCCCCCACCCACTGGGGCCGCGTTCCGGAAATCTGAGTGTGGCGTGGTTCCGTCCTCTTTCTGCGCAGCGCCTGGGATCATCTAGGAGGCCCTCTGCGTGTCTTCCCCGATTGTTTCCTAGTGCGGGCATACGGGGAAAGGCGGGGGTTGGGCTGGAAATGCAGGTAGCATCTAGTGCCTCCCCCTGGACAGATCTGGTATTAGCAGAATTTCCCCTGCCGAGGGATAACCTGTGACACCAGGCAGCTGCGTGGTGTGCGGCCCCAAACCTCCCCGACCCAGTCAGGCACATTCCGGTAATCTGAGTCCTGGCGAGGTTCCGTCCTCTGTCTGCAGCGCCTGGGATATCCTAGGAACCCTCCGCGTGACTTCCCCGAGTGTCTCCTAGTGCGGCCTGCCGGGGAAAGGCGGGGGTTTTGCTGGAAATGCAGGTAGCATCTAGTGCCTCCCCCTGGACAGATGAGGTAATTAGCGGACTTCCCCCTGCCAGGGAACACCTGTGACACCAGGCAGGCTGCGTAGAGGGCGGCCCCAAACCTCCCGCACCCCTCGGCCGCGTTCCGGAATTCTGAGTGTGGCGAGGTTCCTTTCTCTGCAGCGCCTGGGATCTCCTAGGAGCCATCCGCGTGTCTTCCCCGAGTGTCTCTTATTCGGGCTGCTGGGGAAATTCTGGGGTTGGGCTGGAAATGCAGGTAGCCTCTAGTGCCGCACCCTGGACAGATGAGGTATTAGCGGACTTACCCCTCCCTGTGAACACCTGTGACACCAGGCAGCAGCGTGGAGGGCGGCCCCATACCTCCCCCACCCACTCGGCCTCGTTACGGAATTCTGAGTGTGGCGAGGTTCCGTCCTCTGTCTGAAGCGCCTGGGATCTCCTAGGAGCCCTCCGCGTGACTTCCCCGATTGTCTTCTATTGCGGGCTGCCGGTGAAAAGGTGGGGGATGTTCTGGAAATGCAGGTAGCATCTAGTGGCTCCCCCTGGATTGATGAGGTAATTAGCGGACTTCCTCCCCGGCCAGGGAACACCTGTGACAACCAGGCAGCAGCGTGGAGGGCGGCCCCAAACCTTCCCCACCCACTCGGACGCGTTCTGGAATTCTGCGTGTTGGGAGGTTTCCGTCCTCTGTCTGCAGCGCCTGGGATCTCCTAGGAGCCCTCCGCGAGACTTCCCCGAGTGTCTCCTTGTGCGGGCAGCCGGGGAAATGCAGGGGTTGGCCTGGAAATGCAGGTAGCATCTAGTGCCTTCCCCCTGGACAGGGGAAGGTAATTAGCGTACTTCCCCTGAGAGTGAACAAGCTGTGACACCAGGCAGGTGCGTTGAGGGCAGCCCCAAACCTCCCCCACCCACTCGACGCGTTCCGGAATTCTGAGTGGGGGAGGTTCCAACCTCTGTCTGCAGTGCGTGGGATCTACTAGGAGCCCTCCGCATGCTTTCCCCGAGTGTCTCTTATTGCGGGCTGCCGGGGAAAAGCGGTTGTGTTGTGCTGGAAATGCAGGAGACATGTAGTGCTACCCCCTGTACAGGGGAGGTAATTAGCGGACTTCCCCCTGCCATGGAATAGCTGTGATACCAGACAGCTGCGTGGAGGGCGCCCAAAACCTCCCAACCAACTCGTACGTGTTCCGTAATTCTGAGTGTGTGGAGGTTCCGTCCTCTGCCTGCAGCGCCTGGCATCTCCTAAGAGCCCTCCGCGTGTCTTCCACGAGTGTCTATAGTGTGGGCAGCCGGGGAAAGGGGGGTTTGCCTGGAAATGCAGGTAGCATGTAGTGCTTCCCCCTGGACTGGGGAGGTAATTAGCGGACTTCCCCCTGCCAGGGAACAGATGTGACACCAGGCAGCTGCGTGGAAGGCTGCCCCAAACCTCCCCAAACCTCTCCTACTTATTCCGGATATCTGAGTTTGGGTAGGTTCCGTCCTCTGTCTACAGCGCCGGGGATCTCCTAGGAGCACTCCGCCTGAATTCCCCGAGTGTCTCCTAGTGGGCTGCAGAGGAAAGGCGGGGGTTGGTCTGGAAATGCAGGTAGCATCTGGTGCCTCCCCCTGGAAAGGTGAGGTAATTAGCGAACTTCCCCCTGACAGGGAACAGCTGTGACACCAGGCAAGTTCGTGGATGGCGGCCCCAAACCTCCCCAACCCACTCGTAGGTGTTTCGTAATTCTGAGTGTGTGGAGGTTCCTTCCTCTGCCTGCAGTGCCTGGGATCTCCTAAGAGCCCTCCGCGTGTCTTCCCCGAGTGTATCTATTGTGGGCTGCCGGGGAAAGGCGGGGGTTTGGCTGGAAATGCCGGTAGCATGTAGTGCCTCCCCCTGGACTTGGGAGGTAATTAGCGGACTTCCCCCTGCCAGGGAACAGCTGTGACACCAGGCAGCTGTGTGGAAGTCGGTCCCAAACCTCCCCCACACACTCGGTCGCGTTCCGGAATTCTGAGTGTGGGGAGGTTCCGTCCTCCGTCTGCAACGCCTGGGATCTCCTAGGAGCCCTCCGCGTGTTTTCCCCGAGTGTCTCTTAGTGCGGGCTGCCGGTGAAAGTCGGGGGCTGGTCTGGAAATGCAGGAAACTCGTAGTGCCTCCCCCTGGACAGGGGAGGTATTTAGCGGACTTCCCCCTGCCAGGGAGAGCTGTGATACCAGGCAGCTGCGTGGAGGGCGCCCCCAAACTTCCCCAAACCGCTCCTACTTATTCCCTAATTCTGAGTGTGGGGAGGTTCCGTCTTCTGTGTGCAGCTCTTGGGATCACCTAGGAGCCCTCCGCGTGTTTTCCCTGAGTGTCTCCTAGGGCGGGCTGCCTTGAAAGGCGGGGGTTGGGCTGGAAAAAAAGGTAGCATGTAGTACTTCCCCTGGACAGCGGAGGAATTTAGCGGACTTCCCCATGCCAAGGAACAGCTCTGACAACAGGCAGCTGCGTGGAGGGCGGCTCCAATCCTCCCCCACCCAATCGGTCGCGTTCTGTAACTCTGAGTGTGGGGAGGTTCCGTCATCTGTCTGCAGGGCCTGGGATCTCCTAGGAGCCCTCCGCGTGTCTTCCCTGAGTTTCTTCTAATGCAGGCTGCAGGGGAAAAGCGGGTGTTGGGCTGGAAATGCAGGAAGCATGTAGTGCCTCACCCTGGACAGGGGAGGTAAATAGCGGAATTCCCTCTGCCAGGGAACAGATGTGACACCAGGCAGCTGCGTGGAGGGCGGCCCCAATCCTCCCCCACACACTCGGATGCGTTCCGGAAATCTGAGTTTGGGATTGGTTCCGTCCTCTGTCTACAGTAACTGGGATCTCCGATGAGCCATCCGCGTGTATTCCCTGAGTGGCTCCTAGGGCGGGCTGCCGTTGAAATGCGGGGGTTTGGCTGGAAATGAAGGTAGCATGTAGTACATTCCCCTGGACTGCGGAGGAATTTAGCGGACTTCCCCAAGCCAAGGAACAGCTCTGACCCCAGGCAGCTGCGTGGAGGGCGGCCCAATACTCCTCCACCCACTCGGCCCCGTTCCGGAATTCTGAGTGTGGGGAGGTTCCGTCCTCTGTCTGCAGCGCCTGGGATCACCTAGGAGCCCTCCGTTTGTCTTCCACGATTGTCTCTATTGCGGGCTGCCTGGGAATGTGGGGGTTAGGCTCTAAATGCAGGTATCATGTAGTGCTTCCCCTTGGACTGGGGAGGTAATTAGCGGAATTCCCCCTGCCAGGGAACAGCTGTGAAACCAGGCAGCTGCGTGGAGGCTGCCCCAAACCTCCCCAAACCTCTCCAACTTATTCCGGATATCTGAGTGTGGGTAGGTTCCTTCCTCTGTCTGCAGCGCCTGGGATCTCCTAGGAGCCCTCCGCGTGAATTCCCCGAGTGTCTCCTAGTGCCGGATGACGGGGAAAGGCGGGGGTTGGGCTGGAAATGCAGGTAGCATCTAGTTCCTCACACTGGACAGGGGAGGTAAGTAGCGGAATTCCCTGCCAGGGAACAGCTGTGACACCAGGCAGCTGCGTGGAGGGCGGCACCAATCCTCCCCCACTCACTCGGACGCGTTCCGGAAATCTGAGTTGGGGAGGTTTCCGTCCTCTGTCTGCAGCGCCTGGGATCTCCTAGGAGCCCTCCGCGTGAATTCCCCGAGTGTCTCCTAGTGCAGGCTGCAGAGGAATGCGGGGGTTGGGCTGGAAATGCAGGTAGCATCTAGTGCCTCCCCCTGGAAAGGGGAGGTAATTAGCGAACTTCCCCCTGACAGGGAACAGCTGTGAAACCAGGCAGGTTCGTGAGGGCGGCCCCAAACCTCCCCAACCCACTCGTAGGTGTTTCGTAATTCTGAGTGTGTGGGTTCCGTCCTCTGCCTGCAGCGCCTGGGATCTCCTAAGAGCCCTCCGCGTGTCTTCCCCGAGTGTCTCTAGTGTGGGCTGCCGGGGAAAGGCGGGGGTTTGGCTGGAAATGCAGGTAGCATGTAGTGCCTCCCCCTGGACTGGGAGGTAATTAGCGGAATTCCCACTGCCAGGGAACAGCTGTGACACCAGGCAGCTGAGTGGAGGGCGGTCCCAAATCTCCCCCACACACTCGGTCGCGTTCCGGAATTCTGAGTGTTGGGAGTTTCCTCCTCCGTCTGCAGCGCCTGGGATCTCCTAGGAGCCCTCCGCGTGTTTTCCCCGAGTGTCTCTTAGTGCGGGCTGCCGGTGAAAGTCGGGGGTTGGTCTGGAAATGCAGGAAACTCGTGGTGCCTCCCCCTGGACAGGGGAGGTATTTAGAGGACTTCCCCCTGCCAGGGAGAGCTGTGATACCAGCTGCTGTGGAGGGCGCCCCCAAACCTCCCCAAACAGCTCCTACTTATTCCCTAATTCTGAGTGTGGGGAGGTTCCGTCTTCTGTCTGCTGCAGCTCTTGGGATCCCCTAGGAGCCCTCCGCGTGTCTTCCCTGAGTGTCTCCTAGGGCGGGCTGCCTTGGAAGGCGGGGGTTGGGCTGGAAAAGAAGGTAGCATGTGTACCTTCCCCGGA